>NC_141879.1:730261632-730389132 GCF_056163025.1 Triticum urartu
CCGGTGAGGCCATTTTGCTGTGGGGCTGTCAAAGCGGCTGCACAGTCCTCCGCTTGGGGAGGCGCACTTTAGTGCTTTCCCTTCAAAGAGATGATGCCTCGTGGACCGGGCATCTTAAGCGTAAGAGATGCATAATGCGGTATTGCGTTAAAGCGAGCGAAAGCTTCGCGTCCCAGTAGTGCTTGATAGCGACTTGAGAACGGGACGATATGGAAGGTCAGCTTTTCGCGGTGGAAGTTATCGGCAGAGCCGAATATGACTTCGAGCCGGAGAAAACCCATACAGTGGGTGTCCGGACCAGGTATTACCCCTTGAAAGGAGGTTTTGCTGCGGCGGATTCTTGCTGGGTTTATCCCCATGTGCTGGATTGTATCTTGATATATCAGGTTTAGTCCACTGCCGCCGTCCATAAGGACATTTGAAAACTGGAGTCCGCCAATTATTGGATCGAGTATCAAGGCAGTCCAGCCTACATTCTTGACATTTCTAGAATAACCTAGCTGGTAGAAGATGATCGGTTTTGACAACCAGTGGCAGGACCCTTTGGGGATGGGCCGTGTGGTGCGTACCTTTACGGGCGCCATACGTTTTGATATGTGAAGTAAGTTCACTGTTTTTACTTCTTGTGGGAAGTTCTTTTGTTTCCTGGTGCTCTGCTTTTGGGGTTCGTCCTCGTCTTCGCTTGGTGTGTCGAGCCCCTTGTGTTCGGCATTGAGTCTACCGGATTGTTTGAAAACCCAATAGTCTCTGTGGGTATGGTTAGCAGGCTTCCCGGGAGTACTGTGTATCTGACATATCCTATCTAGGATTTTATTTAGGTTGGATGGATCGTCCCTGTTATCCTGGGGGGGGGGGCGATTTTGCCTCATTTTGTCGTGAGCCTTTGAATCCGGCATTGACTGCCATGCTCTTCGGACTTTTATCCTTAGTCCGGCGACGGTCCTTATTGCGTCGCGGTTTTCCGTTTCCATCCCTAGTTTCAGATGTACTTGGGTCGCTGGGGCTGCACCTTGCCAACCAGCTGTCCTCCCCTGCACAAAAGCGGGTCATGAGGTATGTTAGTGCGGCCATTGTTCTTGGCTTTTCTTGGCCGAGGTGTCTGGCAAGCCATTCGTCTCAGACGTTATGCCTGAAAGCTGCTAAGGTTTCGGCGTCCGGACAGTCGACTATCTGATTCTTTTTAGTGAGGAATCTGTTCCAGAACTGCCGAGCTGATTCTCCGGGTTGTTGAGTTATGTTACTAAGATCGTCTGCATCCGGAGGGCGGACATAGGTCCCTTGAAGATTTGCTCGGAAAGCATCCTCGAGCTCTTCCCAACTTCCAATTGTGTTTTCAGGAAGGCTTTTGAGCCAATGCCGGGCTGGCCCTTTAAGCTTAAGGGGTAAATATTTTATGGCGTGGAGATCATTTCCTCTAGCCATGTGTATGTGGAGGATATAATCCTCTATCCAGACTCCAGGGCCTGTTGTTCCATCATATGCCTCTATATTTACGGGTTTGAATCCCTCTGGAAATTCATAGTCCAGGACCTCATCGGTGAAACATAGAGGGTGTGCGGCGCCCCTGTATTTGGGTGTGCCGGATTCTGATGATGGCTTTATTGCATTGCTTGCGAGAGCTTGCTTTCTTGGCCCATAAATGGACCTGACTGGGCCATGGTGCGAATCCTTAAGTGGGTCGCATGCCGATTTAAGTGCGGCGCCGCTTGCCGCTTTATGGGGTCGTCTATCCGACCGTGTGGCTTTCTCATTTTTTGAATGCGAGGGATCTAGGGCCTCTTCATCAAATTCAGGTAGTAGCTTTCTTTTCGGATAGCTTTTAGTGCGGCGAATGTCGCCGTATTTATCTGCGGTATTGATTACTTTGCTCCATCTAATCCGAAGTGCATCTTCCGCTGTTTTTAGCTTCCGCTTCTGCTTTTTCAGGCTACGTGCAGTTGCAACGAGCCTCTCATGGAGATTCTTCTGCTCCATGGGTTTATCCGGCGTGAGGTCGTCCGGAATGCCGTTTTCGCCGGAGGAGGGATGTTCGGTTTCTCCATCCGCGTTGCCATGTTCGGACGGTTGCTCTAAGGCCTACTCGTCCTGCTCTATGGCTGGGTTTTTATCGAGGCGGGGCTTGGGTCGGCGTTTACGCCGACGCTTTGATTGCTTTACGGGGGGTCTATCTCCTATTCCTTCCCCTTTTTCCTCGCTGTCTCTTCCTTTAGGGGTATCCACCATGTGCACATCGTGAGATGAGGTGGCTGTCCAATGCCCTATGGGCGTTGGTTCGTCGATATCTCCTGCATCGTCATTCATGCTGTCGATGTCTCCAGAGTCGAAGTTGAGCACGTCGTTTAAATTGTCGACAGTGGCTACCAAGTGGGTGGTGGGTGGGCTTTGAATTTCTTCATCGTCCGTGTCCCATCCTCGCTGACCATAATCCGGCCAGGGCTCTCCTGATAAAGAGAGAGACTTAAGAGAATTTAGGATGACGCCGAAAGGCGAGTGTTGAAAGATGTCTGCGGCGGTGAACTCCATTATCGGCGCCCGATCGGATTCGATTGGCAGGGGCGCGGGGGGTTCGGAGTCCGGGGAGGAGTCCGGATCCTCGGAGTCACGGATCATGCAGAGTGCAGGGCTAGCGTTCGGCTCGATCGCCTTTAAGATCGCAGCCCCCGAGGTGGCGTCCAACCGCTCGTCCTCCATTGGCGCAATAGGCTCCGAGTTAGAGGTCGGGACCGATGCGTGTGCGGCCTTCAGGACACTACCCGGAGGCAGAGCTAGATAATGCCCCTCAAGATAGTGCGGCGCGCTTGGCCGTGGCTCGAACCCATCGAAGATCAAGTCTCCGCGGATGTCAGCCGTGTAGTTTAAGCTTCCAAACCTGACTTGATGGCCAGGGGCGTAGCTCTCGATCTGCTCCAAGTGGCCAAGAGAATTGCCCCGCAGAGCGAAGCCGCCGAAGACGAAGATCTGTCCGGGGAGAAAAGTCTCACCCTGGACCGCATCGTTGTTGATGATCAAAGGAGCCATCGGACCTAACGGCGACGACACAGAGGAACTCTCAATGAAAGCACCAATGTCGGTGTCAAAACCGGCGGATCTCGGGTAGGGGGTCCCGAACTGTGCGTCTAGGCCGGATGGTAACAGGAGGCAGGGAACACGATGTTTTACCCAGGTTCGGGCCCTCTTGATAGAGGTAAAACCCTACGTCCTGCTTGATTAATATTGATGATATGGGTAGTACAAGAGTAGATCTACCACGAGATCAAGGAGGCTAAACCCTAGAAGCTAGCCTATGGTATGATTGTTGTCTATGGAGTTGATGAAGTTGTCCTACGGACTAAAACCCTCCGGTTTATATAGACACCGGATAGGGTTAGGGTTACATAGAGTCGGTTACAATGGTAGGAGATCTTGAATATCCGCATCGCCAAGCTTGCCTTCTACGCCAAGGAAAGTCCCATCCGGACACGAGACGTAGTCTTCAATCTTGTATCTTCATAATCCAGGAGTCCGGCTGAAGGTATAGTCCGGCTACCCGAACACCCCCTAATCCAGGACTCCCTCACTCTCCATGACGAGGAGGGAGTAGTTCTCCCTCGGGGCTGAGGGTATGTACCAGTAGCTATGTGTTTGATCTCTCTCTCTCTCTCTCTCTCGTGTTCTTGAGGTGGCACGATCTTGATGTATCGCGAGCTTTGCTATTATAGTTGGATCTTATGATGTTTCTCCCCCCTCTACTCTCTTGTAATGGATTGAGTTTTCCCTTTGAAGTTATCTTATCGGATTGAGTCTTTAATGATTTGAGAACACTTGATGTATGTCTTGCGTGGGATACCCGTGGTGACAATGGGGTATTCTATTGATCCACTTGATGTATGTTTTGGTGATCAACTTGCGGGTTCCGTGACCTTGAGAATCTATGCATAGGGGTTGGCACACATTTTCGTCTTGACTCTCCGGTAGAAACTTTGGGGCACTCTTTGAAGTTCTATGTGTTGGTTGAATAGATGAATATGAGATTGTGTGATGCATATCGTATAATCATGCCCACGGATACTTGAGGTGACATTGGAGTATCTAGCTGACATTAGGGTTTTGGTTGATTTGTGTCTTAAGGTGTTATTCTAGTACGAACTCTAGGGCTGTTTGTGACACTTATAGGAATAGCCCAACGGATTGATTGGAAAGAATAACTTTGAGGTGGTTTCATACCCTACCATAATCTCTTCGTTTGTTCTCCGCTATTAGTGACTTTGGAGTGACTCTTTGTTGCATGTTGAGGGATAGTTATATGTTCCAATTATGTTATTATTATTGAGAGGACTTGCACTAGTGAAAGAATGAACCATAGGCCTTGTTTCAACGCATTGCAATACCGTTTACGCTCACTTTTATCATTAGTTACCTTGCTGTTTTTATATTTTCAGATTACAAATATCCATATCTATCATCCATATTGCACTTGTATCACCATCTCTTCGCCGAACTAGTGCACCTATACAATTTACCATTGTATTGGGTGTGTTGGGGACACAAGAGACTCTTTGTTATTTGGTCGCAGGGTTGCTTGAGAGAGACCATCTTCATCCTACGCCTCCTATGGATTGATAAACCTTAGGTCATCCACTTGCGGGAAATTTTCTACTATCCTACAAACCTCTGCACTTGGAGGCCCAACAACGTCTACAAGAAGAAGGTTGTGTAGTAGACATCAAGCTCTTTTCTGGCACCGTTGCCGGGGAGGCTAGGTAAGCGGCACTAACACCCCGTCAACTAAGCTCTTTTCTGGCGCCGTTGCCGGGGAGGTGAGTGCTTGAAGGTATATCTTTAGATCTTGCAATCGAGTATTTTAGTTTCTTGTTTTATCACTAGTTTAGTATATAAAACAAAATTATAAAAAAATGGAATTAAGGGTACCTCATATGCTTCATCTTTTTAATATCTATCATGAAAATATGGATTCCGATAATTGTGCTCAAGTGCTAGAAGAAGAATGCATTAGAATGTTTGGCACTAAATATTTGAATGATGAGCATGATTGCAATGTTGTTAGTATGAATTCCTTGAATATCCATGATGCTAATGATATGCAAAGCCACAAGCTTGGGGAAGCTATGTTTGATGGAGATGATAGCTTTGATGAGCAAATTTACTATGATGAAAGCATGCCTCCTATCTATGATGATTATTGTGATGATACGTATGCTTTAAAGAATAATGATAACAATGAAACTTGTCATATTGATTTTAATTTTCAATCCCATGATAGTTATTTTGTTGAGTTTGCTCCCACTACTATTGATGAGAAGAAGTTTGCTTATGTGGAGAATAATAAAAATTCTATGCTTGTAGATCATGAAAAGAATGCTTTATGTGGTGGTTATATTGTTGAATTCATTCATGATGCTACTGAAAATTATTATGAGGGAGTAACATATGCTTGTAGGAATTGCAATAATATCAAGTTTCCTCTCTATGTGCTTAAAGTTTTGAAGTTATGCTTGTTTTGCCCTCCTATGCTAGTTGATTATTGTTCCCATAAGTTGTTTTCTCACAAAATCCCTATGCATAGGAAGTGGGTTAGACTTAAATGTGCTAGTCATATTCTTCATGATGCTCTCTTTATGTTTCAATTCTTATCTTTTATGTGAGCATCATTGAAATCATCATGCCTAGCTAGGGGCATTAAACGATAGCGCTTGTTGGAAGGCAACCCAACTTTATTTTTGTTCCTTGCTTTTTGATTCCTGTTTAGTAATAAATAATTCATCTAGCCTCTGTTTAGATGTGGTTTTATGTTTTAATTAGTGTTTGTGCCAAGTAGAACCTTTGGGAAGACTTGGGTGAAGTCTTTATGATCATGCTGTAAAAAACAGACACTTTAGAGCTCACAAGATTAGCTAAAACTTTTTACTGGAGAATGTTATTTAGTTGATTCTTTTTTAAGATGATTAATATACAAATTCCTCAGGTCCACCAATTTATTTGATAATTTTATGAGTTCTAGAAGTGGTCGAAACCTACAGATTACTACAGACTGTTCTGTTTTTGATAGATTCTGTTTTCATCGTGTTGTTTGCTTATTTTGATGAATCTATGAGTAGTATCGGAGGGTATGAACCATAGAGAAGTTGGAATACATTAGATATTACACCAATATAAATTTAGAATGAGTTCATTACAGTACCTTATGATGGTGATTTTCTTTCTTATACTAACGGAGCTTACGAGTTTTCTGTTAAGTTTTGTGTTGTGAAGTTTTCAAGTTTTGGGTAAAGATTCGATGGACTATGGAATAATGAGTGACAAGAATCTAAGCTTGGGGATGCCCAAGGCACCCCAAGGTAATATTCAAGGACAACCAATAGCCTAAGCTTGGGGATGCCCCGGAAGGCATCCCCTCTTTCGTCTTCGTTCATCGGTAACTTTACTTGGAGCTATATTTTTATTCACCACATGATATGTGTTTTGCTTGGAGCGTCAATTTATTTTGTTAGGATTTGCTTGCTGTTATTTATAACAATGTTTTACATCTTTTATTTCAATAAAATTGGCATTGATAGCCTTTACTATGCCTATGTTACAAGTATACATGTTGCTGTTTGAAAACAGAAAGTTTACCGTTGTTGCAATAATTCCCTAGAAAAGTCAGAATGTGATAAAATGTTGAAACCTTTTGCATATTAAGCTCTGATAAATTTACTACAGTGGGAATTTTCTTTCATAATATTTGGAGGTAGGGAAGTATGGATCTTGCTGCACTCTTTACAGACTGTCCTGTTTAGGCAGATTGCTGTTATGTTTGCATTGTTTGCATATGTTTGCTTCTTTAATGATTCTATTTGAGGATAGGACTATTAAATATGCAGAGGCATTTAGTATGCAATGTTGAATGATAATTTTAGTGATTTGCTACAGTAGAGTATGATAAGGTTTTTGCATTGGTTTATACTAACTTATTTCACGAGTCCTTGTTGAGTTTTGTGTGGATGAAGCTTTTGAGATTTAGGGAGACTGTGATATGAGAGGAATTAAGGAGACACAAAAGCTCAAGATTGGGGATGCCAAAGGAATCCCAAGATAATATTTCAAGAAGTATCAAGCGTCTAAGCTTGGGGATGCCCCGGTTGGCATCCCACCTTTCTTCTTCAACAACTATCGGTTAGTTTTGGTTGATCCTAAGTTTTTGCTTCTTCACATGATGTGTGTGAAAGTGCATTATATCGACTAGAGGGGGGGGATAGGCGATTTTTATGAAATTCTTCACTGAGGAATTTTCCGGTGAGGAAAGTCCTTAGCGAAGAACTACTAGCAGTGGAATAAGTACTCAAAAGTAAACACAACAGAATACAGGCATAGTCATCATGATGAAATGAAGACAGGCACAGAGTACAGGAAGCGTAAGCACATGATAACACAGGATGAAGAAAAACAGACTGAAGAAATTGAACTGAGGAAATTGAGAAAGTCTTCAGTCAAAGTCTTCAAACACAGATATGAACGAGCACACACCACAGTTATGAGGAAATGAAAGAGTTGAGGAAATAGAACCAGTAAGCTTGGTGAAGACAATGATTTGGTAGACCAGTTCCAACTGCTGTCTCAGTTGTATGTCTGGTTGGAGTGGCTGAGTATTTAAACTCGAGGACACACAGTCCCGGACACCCAGTCCTGAGCACGCAGCTCAGGACACCCAGTCCTCACTGTATTCTCCTTGAACTAAGGTCACACAGACCTCGTCCAATCACTCGTGGTAAGTCTTCAGGTGACTTCCAAACCTTCACAAACTTGGTCACTCGGTGATCCACAATTCCTCTTGGATGCTCTAGACCATGACGCCTAACCGTCTGGAACAAGCACAGTCTTCAAAGGTAACAAGCGTCGGATCCATGCATGATCAATCTCTTCAGTGATGCTCAATAACTTGGGGTTTGTAGGTGTTTGGGTTTGGGTTTTTCCTCACTTGATGATTTTCGCTCAAAGTCCTCGGAGGATGGGTTGCTCTCAAATGACAAGTGTCAGTTTCTCTCGGAGTAGCCAGCCAGCTAGTGGTTGTAGGGGGCGGCTATTTATAGCCTAGGGAGCAGCCCGACACGATAAGGCATAAATGCCCTTCAATGATATGACCGTTAGGTGGATAGATATTTTGGGACAGCTGGTGCATAGCACAGCAATGGTCAGAATTTTGAGTAGCAAAATCCTCAGGGCTATCATGTTCCTCACTGTGTAGGCAATCCACACTGGCGAATTCCTAACTCCTCAGTCAGAACAAATTCCTCAGAGACCAGAATAACTTCGTCTCTATCACTGAAGAATATGACTGGACATTATGAGATTTCCAATGGCTTCACCCGAAGGGATTGGTAGGTGTAGGATTTTGAGTTGAGCATCACATGGAAATTTTTCCTTAGTATTTCCTTGACTCCCTTTAACAGTACGGTGTTTCCTATGACTCAAGAAAGAGAAAATGAAACTACGAAAACAAAAGTCTTCACGCTTCATGTTCCTTGAATGAATACCAAGTCTTCAAGGTCACACCAATTTCTTCACTTTCAAAGTCTTCAGAAAGTCTTCAGAGATCCAAAGTCTTCAGTCGAAGAACTTCATTTTTAGGGGTCGACTTTCTCTATAAATATCAAACTCCTCATAGACTTATAGACATGTGTACACTTACAAACGCATTAGTCCCTTAACCTATAAGTCTTTAATACACCAAAATCACTAAGGGGCACTAGATGCACTTACAATCTCCCCCTTTTTGGTGATTGATGACAATATAGGTTAAGTTTTCAACGGGGATAAACATATGAAGTGTAAATACTGATATTGAGGAATTGACTGCAAGATATAGAAGAACTCCCCCTGAAGATGTGCATAGTGAGGAATTTGCTTTTGAAGCAGTGCACACTTGAAGAGTTGAATCATGGAGATCTCCCTCTATATCTTGTAATTCATACACGCATTTGACATATAACAGTGAAGAATTTGAAATGCATGATGAAATATGGTGACTGATGTAATTCAGCATGCGTGCATTAGCATATATGAGGAATAAGCATGCAGAAAAACATATCAAAAGTATCAGAGCACCATCGAGTTTAAGTTTACAACTCGATCCAATAAAGTCTCAGAAGAACGAGAGTTGTAACTTGAAAAAAAACGCCCATATAGAAAGACCCGCTTGAAGACTAACTCAAAATTCTCCCCCTTTGTCATCAAATGACCAAAAGGATCGAATATGAGGACTAACGCCCCTGAAGAATATCAAGTTGATGAAGGAGCGCCAGCGTTGTTGGGGTCGTTTTTCGTAGTAGGTCCTGCCGCAGTGTCGTCCAAGTCTTCATTTTCATTAGTGTCGCGCGATGAAGAAAATGAGCTGGCCACCAGAGAAGGAACCTTGACCTTCTTGAATTTCTTTAGTGGAGGTGCAGACCAGTCAAAATCTTCCTTGAGACCCATTTTCTTCAGACCTTCTTCACCATACAGATGTGACAGTATTGCCCAGGTGCGACCGAAGACTTCATGGAGGTAGTAATGGTTTTTCTTCACTGCATTGTGTGTAGCAGTCATGTTGTGAAGAAATGAACCAAACTGACGCTTAACCCATTTATGATTTTGATCCACCTTCTAGTGAAGACTAAGCAGAAGCTCACGATTAGTCATCACACGAGGAGCAGTGGCTTGAGGAGTAGACTAGGGTGCATTGGCAGAGTCATGTGTGGCAGAGTCATCATTGGTGGAATAAGAGGCAGCCTTGCGAAACTAACCATCCAATGGACGAATGCCTTCATCTATAACAGCTGATGCCTTGCCCTTTTCATCAACTGAGGAATAGGTCTGCTTGAGGACTTCAATTGGGGGCAAGTAGCTGAGGTGATTCTAAAAATCAGCTTTGTAGTTGAGTGAAGACCTTGTCCTGAGGAATCTCATAATCCAAGGTGCATAAGGCTTCAGCTCAAACGGAGACAGTGCAACATTTGCCAGAGTCCTCATGAAGAAATCGTGATAATTGACAGGAATGCCATGAACGATGTTGAATACCAGATTCTTCATGATGCCAACAATTTCCTCATCAGATGAGTCACGGCCTTTGATAGGACTCATTGTCCTCGTAAGAATATGATAGACAGTTCTGGGCACATAAAGTAATTCCTTCATGAGGAATTTGGTTCGTGGGGCCTGACCTGGCTTCAAAGGTTTCATCAGAACCTGCATGTAGTGATTTGTAAGCTCAGGTTCACTGTAGATGCAACGAGCTTCTTCAAGGGGAGGACTGAGTGGTAAGGCACGAAGCAATTCAGACGCTGGTGCGGTGTAGTGAGTGTTTTCAGACATCCAGTCCAGCACCCATGAATTCACATCTTCAGAATCTCCTGTGATGTGCAGCGTTGCATAAAATTGAAGAATCAGTTCTTCATTCCAATCACAGATGTCAGAGCAAAAGTTTAACAGTCCAGCGTCGTGAAGAACACTAAGGACATGGCTGGAGAGGGTCGAGGCGAGGAGTGCGGACTTGGGCGCTGGAGCTCGAGTGCGCAAGAATGGATAAGCAAAGGAGGAAGAAGGCGTTGGTGAAAAGATGGATCTGTATCCCTTATATGGGTGGACGCAACTACATGTCCCCACCAGCCTGGTAAAACTCTCTTATCTCCCAAGCGCCGTAATCAAAGGCACGGTTGGGTTACCCACACCCGTATTGATGAGAATCCCGGAATAAGGGGACACGATCTCTGCTTTAACAAGACGTACCAAGGAAACCGCCTCGCATAACGCGCTGAGATGGGACAGTAAAACGGTTGGATAAAGGCTTGGTCGTGGCGTGTTGCACCACAGAATACGTCAACAGATTAGATTTGTGTTAATATTATTATTCTCTCTATGGCAATATGTGGAAACTTATTTTGCAGAGCCGGACACTATCTTTGTGTTCAAGATCTTCTATGAAGTATTTGGAGGAGGAACCCGCCTTGCAATGCCGAAGACAATTTGCACGCCGGACTCGTCGTCATTGAAGCCTGGTTCAAGGGCTACTGAGGGAGTCCTGGATTAGGGGGTGTTCGGATAGCCGAACTATACCTTCAAGCCGGACTCCTAGACTATGAAGATACAAGATTGAAGACTCCGTCCCGTGTCCGGAAGGGACTTTCCTTGGCGTGGAAGGCAAGCTTGGCGATACGGATGTTCAGATCTCCTACCATTGTAACCGACTCTATGTAACCCTAACCCTATCTGGTGTCTATATAAACCGGAGGGTTCTAGTCCGTAGGACAACATACACATAAACAATCATACCATAGGCTAGCTTCTAGGGTTTAGCCTCTCTGATCTCGTGGTAGATCAACTCTTGTACTACCCATATCATCAATATTAATCAAGCAGGACGTAGGGTTTTACCTCCATCGAGAGGGCCCGAACCTGGGTAAAACTTCGTGTCCCCTGCCTCCTGTTACCATCCGGCCTAGACGCACAGTTCGGGACCCCCTACCCGAGATCCGCCGGTTTTGACACCGACAGATGGCAAAGTGAACAAAGGTATATTTGATATACATGATATTGATGTGTACTTTACTAGTGTTTATAGCAACCCCTCAATATTTGAAACTGGTTTAGTTTCTAAGAGTAGTAACTCGAAACATGAGTTGCAAAATAAACAAAAACTAGTTAAGGGCGAGGTGACAATGTGTGTTGGAAGTAGTTCCAAGATTGATATGATCATCATCACACACTCCCTATACTTTCGGGACTAGTGTTGAACCTAAATAAGTGTTATTTGGTGTTTGCGTTGAGCATGAATATGATTTGATCATGTTTATTGCAATAGGGTTATTCATTTAAGTTAGAGAATAATTGTTGTTCTGTTATTACATGAATAAAACCTTCAATGGTCTTACACCCAAGGTGAATGGTTTATTGAATCTCGATCGTAGTGATACACATATTAATAATATTGAAGCCAAAAGATGCAAAGTTAATAATGATAGTGCAACTTATTTGTGGCACTGCCGTTTAGGTCATATTGGTGTAAATCACATGAAGAAAATCCATGCTGATGGGCTTTTGGAATCACTTGATTATGAATCAGTTGATGCTTGCGAACCATGCCTCATGGGCAAGATGACTAAGGCTCCGTTCTCCGGAGCAATGGAGCGAGCAACAGACTTGTTGGAAATAATACATACTGATGTATGGAGTCCGATGAGTGTTGAGGCTCGCGACAGGTATCACTATTTTTTGACCTTCACAGATGATTTGAGCAGATATGGGTATATCTACTTGATAAAACATAAATCTGAAACATTTGAAAAGTTCAAATAATTTCAGAGTGAAGTGGAAAATCATCATAACAAGAAAATAAAGTTTCTACAATCTGATCATGCAGGAGAATATTTGAGTTACGAGTTTGGTCTTCGTTTGAAACAATGCGGAATAGTTTCGCAACTCACGCCACCTGGAACACCACATCATAATGGTGTGTCCAAACATCGTAACCGTACTTTATTAGATATGGTGCAATCTATGATATGTCTCTTACCGATTTAACACTATCGTTTTGGGGTTATGTATTAGAGACAGCTGCATTCATGTTAAATAGGGCACCATCTAAATCCCTTGAGACGACACCATATGAACTGTGGTTTGGCAAGAAACCAAAGTTGTCGTTTCTTAAAGTTTGGGGTTGCGATGCTTATATGAAAAAAGTTTCATCCTGATAAGCTCAAACCTAAATGGAGAAAAATGTGTCTTCATAGGATACCCAAAGGAGACAGTTGGGTACACCTTCTATCACAGGTCCGAAGGCAAGACATTCGTTGCTAAGAATGGATCCTTTCTAGAGAAGGAGTTTCTCTCGAAAGAAGTGAGTGGGAGGAAAGTAGAACTTGATGAGGTAACTGTACCTGCACCCTTATTGGAAAGTAGTTCATCACAGAAATTTGTTCCTGTTACTCCTACACCAATTAGTGAGGAAGCTAATTATAATGATCATGTAACTTCAGATCAAGTTACTACCGAACCTCGTAGGTAAACCAGTGTGAGATATGAACCAGAGTGGTATGGTAATCCTGTTATGGAGGTCATGTTACTTAACCATGACGAACCTACGAACTATGAGGAAACGATGATGAGCCCATATTCCGCAAAATGGCTTGAGGCTATGAAATCTGAGATGGGATCCATGTATGAGAACAAAGTGTGGACTTTGGTTGACTTGCTCGATGATCGGCAAGCCATAGAAAATAAAATGGATCTTCAAGAGGAAGACAGACGCTGATAGTAGTGTTACTATCTGCGAAGCTAGACTTGTCGAAAAAGGTTTTTGAAAAAGTTTAAGGTGTTGACTGTGATGAGATTTTCTCACTGGTAGCCATGCTTAAGTCTGTCCGAATCATGTTAGCAAATTGCCACATTTTATGAAATCTGGCAAATGGATGTCAAAACTACATTCCTTAAAGAGGAGTTGTATATGATGCAACCAGAAGGTTTTTTCGATCCTAAAGGTGCTAACAAAATGTGCAAGCTCTAGTGATCCATCTATGGACTGGTGCAAGCATCTCGGAGTTGGAATATACGCTTTGATGAGTTGATCAAAACATATAGTTTTATGCAGACTTGCGGTGAAGCATGTATTTACAAGAAAGTAAGTGGGAGCACTACAACATTTCTGGTAAGTATATGTGAATGACATATTGTTGATCGGAAATAATGTAGAATTTTCTGGAAAGCATAAAGGAGTATTTGAAAGGAGTTTTTCAAAGAAAGACCTCGGTGAAACTGCTTACATATTGAGCATCAAGATCTATAGTGATAGATCAAGATGCTTGAAAAGTTTTTTCATTGAGTACATACATTGACAAGATTTTGAAGTAGTTCAAAATGGAACAGTCAAAGAAAGAGTTCTTGCCTGTGTTACAAGGTGTGAAATTGAGTAAGATTCAAAGGCCGACCACAGCAGAAGATAGAAAGAGAATGAAAGTCATTCCCTATGCCTTAGCCATTGGTTCTATAAAGTATGCCATGCTGTGTACCAGATCTATTATATACCCTGCACTGTGTTTGGCAAGGGAGTACAATAGTGATCTAGGAGTAGATCACTGGACATCGATCAAAATTATGCTTAGTGAAATAAGGATATGTTTCTCTATTATGGAGGTGACAAAAGGTTCGTCGTAAAGGGTTATGTCGATGCAAGCTTTGACACCGATCTAGATGACTCTAAGTCTCTATCTAGATACATATTGAAAGTGGGAGAAATTAGCTAGAGTAGCTCCGTGCAGAGCATTGTTGACATAAAAATTTGTAAAATACATACGGATCTGAATATGGCAGACCCGTTGACTAAATTTATCTCACAAGCAAAACATGATCACACCTTAGTACTCTTCGGGTGTTAATCACATGGCGATGTGAACTAAGATTACTAACTCTAGTAAACCCTTTGAGTGTTGGTCACATGGCGATGTGAACTATGGGTGTTAAATCACATGGCGATGTGAACTAGATTATCCACTCTAGTGCAAGTGGGAGACTGGAGGAAATATGCCCTAGAGGCAATAATAATGTTGTTATTTATATTTCCTTATATCATGATAAATGTTTATTATTCATGCTAGAATTGTATTAACTGGAAACTTAGTACATGTGTGAATACATAGACAAACAGAGTGTCACTAGTATGCCTCTACATGACAAGCTCGTTGAATCAAAGATGGTTAAGTTTCCTAGCCATAGACATGGGTTGTCATTCGATTAACGGGATCACATCATTAGAGAATGATGTGATTGACTTGACCTATTCCGTTAGCTTAGCACTTGATCGTTTAGTATGTTGATATTGCTTTCTTCACGACTTATACATGTTCCTATGACTACGAGATTATGCAACTCCCGAATACCGGAGGAACACTTTGTGTGCTACCAAACATCACAACATAACTGTGTGATTATAAAGGTCCTCTACAGGTGTCTCCGATGGTACTTGTTGAGTTGGCATAGATGAAGATTAGGATTTGTCACTCCAATTGTTAGAGAGGTATCTCTGGGCCCGCTCGGTAATGCACATCACTATAAGCCTTGCAAGCAATGCAACTAATGAGTTAGTTGCAGGATGATGTATTACGGAACGAGTAAAGAGACTTGCTGGTAATGAGATTGAACTAGGTATGGTGATACCTACGATTGAATCCTGGGCAAGTAACATACCGATGACAAAGGGAACAACGTATGTTGTTATGCGGTTTGACCGATAAAGATCTTCGTAGAATATGTAGGAGCCAATATGAGCATCCAGGTTCTGCTATTGGTTATTGACCGGAGACGTGTCTCTGTCATGTCTACATAGTTCTCGAACTCGTAGGGTCCGCACGATTAACGTTCAGTGACGATCGATAATATGAGTTTATGTGTTTTGATGAACCAAAGGTAGTTCAGAGTCCCGGATATGATCATGGACATGACCAGGAGTCTCGAATTGGTCGAGACATAAAGATTGATATATTGGAAGCCTTTGTTTGGACATCGGAATAGTTCTGGGTGAAATCAGGATTTTACCGGAGTGCCGAGGGGGGGGGGGGTTACTGGAACCCCCCAGGGGCTAATGGGCCTTGATGGGCCCTAGTGGAGAGAGAGAGGGGCCGGCCAGGGCAAGCCACACACCCCCTCCCCTTGAGTCCAAATAGGACAAGGAAGGGGGGGGGGGGGCGACGCGCCCCTTGCCTTTCCCCTCTCCCACTCCTTCCTTCCCCCTCGTAGTGGGACTAGGAAAGGGGAATCCTACTCCCACTAGGAGGAGGACTCCTCCTCTTGGCGCACCCTCCTAGGGCCGGCCGGCCTCCCCCGTTGCTCCTTTATATACGGGGGCAGGGGGCACCCCAAGACACACAAGTTGATCATTGATCTTTTAGCCGTGTGCGGTGCCCCCCTCCACGATAATCCACCTCGATCATATTGTAGCGGTGCTTAGGCGAAGCCCTGCGTCGGTAGCATCATCATCACCGTCATCACGCCGTTGTGCTGGCGAAACTCTCCCTCGAAGCTCTACTAGATCATGAGTTCGTGGGACGTCACCGAGCTACACGTGTGCTGAACTCGGAGGTGCTGTGTGTTCGGTACTTGGATCGGTCGGATCATGAAGACGTACGACTACATCAACCGCGTTGTCATAACGCTTATGCTTACGGTCTACGAGTGTACGTAGACAACACTCTCCCCTCTTGTTGCTATGCATCACCATGATCTTGCGTGTGCGTAGGAATTTTTTTTGAAATTACAGCGTTCCCAACACTTGTCTCGCTAGTTACAAGGTAAAACACAAGTGATAGAGATAGATAATAGCAAAAAAGTAAATGACAAAATAGTGGCAATTGCGTGTAGAAGAATTAAGCGACGGAGAATAGACCGGGGGGCATAGGTTTACTAGTGACATCTCTCTCGAAAATAGCATGTTGCATGATAAACAAATTACAGATGGGTAATTGAAAAGATTGCGACATTTATGACTATGACCATTTATGGTATAATCTCATATAGGCATTATGTCCGTGATAAGTAGACCGTTAATCCAACTGCATCTACTACTAACACTCCACTCCAAAACCACTATCCAAAATGCATCTTAAGGTATTAAGTTTGCAAGAAATAGAGTATCACAATAAGTAAGATGACAAAATATAGATAGGAAGAAGTCATCAATATGACAAACCCCCGTCATTTTACCCTTAGTGGCAACAATACAATACATGCCTTGGCCCTTATTGTCACTGGGCTAGATCATCGCAAAATTGAAACCACTACAAATCACCACACCCTCTCAAGAAAAACCCATCAAACCTGGCCAAAGAAGACAAATATATCAGAGAGCATGCAAAGCTATTTAATTATACAAGAAATAAAACCTCAAAAAATTCAATTGATTTCAATGAACAATCTGATCATAAAGTCGCAATTCATCATGTCCCAACAAACAGACCACATATATACATCGAGTTGATCCCGATCATGTGAGAAAGCTCATAGGAACATGTTGCTGAACATCCAGAGAGAGAGAGAGAGTCGTCTAGATACTACTATGCACCCATAGGTCCTGATGGAACTACTCACACATCATCGAGGAAACAAGGTTGATGAAGAAGACTCCAACAATGGCTTCCCCCTCCGGCGGAGCCTTGAAAAAGGCCTCCAGATGAGATCTTCATGCAACAGAGGCTTGCAATGGCGATAAAATTCTTCTAGAGGTATGACAAATAGTTTCGGTATTTATAGGGATTTATGGCGGTGGAAATAGGTCAAGGCAGTGTAGGAGGCCCCACACAGGCAATTGGCACGACCCCCCGAGGCCACATGGGGCACCCATGTGGACCCCTAACAGCTCATCTCGATGTTTCTTGAAGCTTCTATTTCTTGTTGCCCAAAAAAATCATATTAATTGGCAACTTATTTTGACCTCGAAGATATTGATTTCCCACAAAACTATAACAAGGAAAAAATAGGAACTTGCACTGGGCACTAAATTAATAGGTTAGTCCATAAAAATGTTATAAATTGCTATAAAAGGTATATAAATGTGACAATATAATAGAGTAAAAAATCAAAAATTATAGATACGTTTGAGACATATCAACATCCTCAAGCTTAATTCATGCTCGTCCTCGAGTAGGTAAATGATAAACAAAGATAATTTTTGATGTTGAATGCTACCAATCATAATCTTGATAAAATGATGAAACAATAGTGTGAACTCAAGACAAAAGTGATTCAACACAATAATCTATAAATAAGAAGACAGTAACATCATAATGTGTAAAAAAAATTACTATTGCTTTTCATGGTTTAATGTGGTCATGTAATATCAATCTATAGTCATATATCATAGTCATGTACCCAATCAGTGAAGACTTTATCATATTCAAACATCTTATTATAACACAACCTAGAGCTTCAGCCAAGTAATCAATTCTATGACGAACCCCTTTAACTACTTAGCACTTCGCTTAATGCTCAATTTATTATCCTTGGTCTTAGCTGAAGGAAATATGCCCTAGAGGCAATAATAAAGTTGTTATTTATATTTCCTTATATCATGATAAATGTTTATTATTCATGCTAGAATTGTATTAACCAGAAAATTGATACATGTGTGGATACATAGACAAAACACAATGTCCTTAGTAAGCCTGTACTAGACTAGCTCGTTAATCAAAGATGGTTAAGTTTCCTAACCATAGACATGTGTTGTCATTTGATGAACGGGATCACATCACCATAGCAACAACTTCTGAAGTTTGTGTCAACGACGCTATATTGGAGCAGACAAGTAATGTATCCTCGAACCTGCTACTCGGCTCTAACACCACTTTAACTAATATATCATGTAAGCAACTTGATCTCCTTTTCCCCACTAGATCCATGTACTGATTTGATCGAGAAACATTGAAATTGTGAGAGAATGTCAATGACATAGTTGCCACAATGAATTTATCCTCTGCCTCCCGCAATGGTGCAATCTACAACTATGGAATATGAAATTCCCTTACTGGAGCTAGCTCATTGATAGCATTGTTAATTTTGTAATTTGGTACTCAGAGCTCTTCAATGTGATACAGTCACAATGTTATGAGGTGCCGATTAATGTACTTTTTTTGTTTGCTGAGCAACTTCTGACCTTTTCGGTTAATATTTCATGCTTTCTCTGCAGAGTACTGCTTTTGCATTAGTTTCTCACTTTACCTCATTAGTAAGTGAATATGCAGTTCTGCTAAAGCTCCATGTATGATACTTCATCAGAATAGAAACGACATAGGTCTGGTGGTTCAAGGCTTAGTTAACATTGTAGTTTTTCGCAATTCTCTATGTAAACTTTAATGTTTTCTCTGATGTACATTCAGAAGCTAAGTTGATTTCTCTCTCTCTCTCTCTCTCTCCCTCTCTCTAGAACTGATGCATCTTATTTCTCTCTTCTCTCTCTCTCTATCTCTCTCTCTCTCCGCGCGTGTGCGTGTCACTAAATGCCAAGTTGAAACACGAAGAGCAATTTTGCTTATTGCTAAATTTTTGGTGTCGGATGAAAGGTATAAATTTCATTGCATTATCCCATTACTTGGTCTTTAAATTATTATTCTTCTTGGTGGATTTATTTCTACCATCCTAATCTTCTGATAAAGTAAGAATACTATATGTTTTGTTTACTATATATGAACCAAGAAGAGCTTTCTGGTGGTACAATTAGCATAATATCTATATCTTCTACATTGCATTGTGAGGGGTATCTTTTATTTGTTTTATTATGCTCGATGAAATGCCGCCTTGACCTATGACCGTGTTATTCCATGTATATATATGTGTATATATATATATGTGTGTGTGTGTGTGTGTATAAGAAAGTTCTTACATTATTGTATTTTTTATGATGTTTATCGGGGTATATATGCCTTCCTTGACCCAGATCCTGCAAACGATCCAACATTTCTGTTAGAGGATATTTGCTTATAATCTCAATGACTATTGTTAGACTAATGTTTTGACATACCCAAATTTAATTCTGCACATGCATATTAGTCAAAAATAATAAATTGGGATGCATTAACTGTGATATGGATGTTAAGAGTCCCTATTAAATTATTTTCATTATTAGGAAATTAGTTAGAACGCTAGCTATGAAATAGTCAATTTATTGGGTTCTGTCCATTTGTGTCTAGAACAACGTCAATTCAAGACAACTAAAAGGAATAATATTATGGGCCGGCCGATAGAGGCAGCGAATGTCAACATCGTAGGCTATGCATGCAATTTGGAGGTGATCTCCAAGGGATTCGACATGTACTAAAATACATCAAGTAAGATAAGTTATGATCTAGCACCAGATCTTTCAGTATTAGCTTAATTAAGTGAGATTGAACTTCCTGTGGAATTCAATCATTTGACCCAAACATATCTATGCTATGATGTTTGGATTTCAGTGTGCCTGCTTTCAAAAGGCAATTCAAATCATTTGAACTTGCTTTAAGGTTTAGTAAACTAGACTTTCTTAAACATTTCATACAGTCAGAACAAAGTTTTTGCTACTAGGGTAGCTCCCCTTGACTTGGGAGGCTGTCATGAAAGTGATTATTTCTAGGTTCCAAAAGAAAATGTTTATGTGTAGTGAATGAAAGGTCGTCTTAGATGCCCCCCCAAATTCTTATGTATGTTCCTTATTCTTTCATACATACAAGTAGCTTGGTATTTTTCTCCTTCTTTCAATTATGTAAGTAGTTTCCATGTTTGGCAATAATCAGTCTTATACATATTGTGATGATACTTTAGAATCAATTAAATTTTATAAGCTGAATCATGTAGAGATTAGGTAATTGAGTACTAGAGTACACTTTCTTGAGGAGAAAAAAATGACTTTAATAAATAAAAAATCAGTTTAGTTCACATTCTTATACATGTTCCATGGATTTCATTCATCCATTTCGTGTATGTGTCCATATAGAAGAAATAGAGAAGTCATGTTATGTTAATTGAATGGATGGATCACATGTGCATATACTCCCACTATTTTCACAACAATTGGTCTACAAAATTAAGACCAATTTACCTAAAATTAGAATCTGGAAAAGTAATTGCAAATTATGAAATAATAGAACTAAAGTCCGCCTATGAATCAAAAGAACCAGAAGTATAGAATGTCCGAACCCACAAAGACATATGAAACGTCTAACCATTAACTAACTGTTTGTTGTATGTATCTATCTATCTATCTACTAAACCTATAAAAGGAAGAGAGGGGGCAGATCCAAACAATCTGATCCATCCATTAGCAAGATCTAATGGCCCTTAATCCTTCTCTGGTTCACGCCACAAACCACGCCCCCGCTTAATTGATTGCTAACCCTCCCTGCTGTTAAAAAATAATAGTACACACGATCTCTCGCCCCCGTCTGCACGACCTCTCGCCCCCTCCTCCTCCTCCCATGCCGTTCGATGTCCGTTGTTCCTGCAGCAGCCGGAGCTGCCATCCATCGCGCATCGTGGGAGCCGCGTCCTTCGCTGCGGGAGCCGCCACAGGTCACCGCCCGTCGTGCCCTTCACCGCAGGAGAGCCAGAGCCACCGTCTGTCGCACACTGGGGAGCTCACTGTAGGAGAACTGGAGCTACCGTGAGCGTGAGCAGCTGCCCGCCCATCCTCGCCCTCCTCCCGCCGCCCGCCGGCCCTCTGCCGCTGTCGCCGCCAGTCGGTCCTCTTCTCCGTCTCCACGAGCATGAGGAGCCGCTTGCCCATCCTTTTTATTATGATGAACTATTTCTTTAGCAGGTGATTAGTGTTTTAGTTCTGGATCATTCAAATGTTTTGGTACATTCAGTTTTTAATTTCTTGTGGAATTAGCTTTGCATGTCTCACCTTTTTTGCTCGTGGGGAGATTAGATTATGAATATGAATCTGTGATGTTCTAAGAATCTGCGTTGTGTTCCAATTGTCTCATCTTTTAAATATCGTTTTTACAGGACAAAGATATACTTCTAAAAGCATTGCATGGTGTTCGAAGATATTATGTATACCGCAAAGGCCTTCTGCAACTTGACTTTATCAAGGTACATGTCAGTTTTATCATTTGTGCTTTCCTAGATTGAACTTGCTGTATTCAGTTTGAACATTTTGTTGTGGAATAGTAACCCCGAGGAAGTTTTAAAACGGATTAAAGAATCAACTAGATGGTCTGATGAGCTGGATGATTATGAGCTACAATTTGGTTTAAAGGTTTCTGAGGGAGTCCTGGACTAAGGGGTCCTCGGGCGTCCGACCTGTTATCCATAGGCCGGACTAATGGGCTGTGAAGACATGAAGGCTGAAGACTATACCCGTGACCGGATTGGACTCTACTTGGCGTGGAAGGCAAGCTTGGCGACCAATTATGAAGATTCCTTCTTATGTAACCGACTCTATGTAAACCCTAGATCCCCCCGGTGTCTATATAAACCGGAGGGGTTAGTCCGGAAGGGACACACATTACCATAGTCATATAGGTTAGACTTCTAGGGTTTAGCCATTACGATCTCGTGGTAGATCAACTCTTGTAATAATAATACTCATCAAGATCAACCAAGCAGGAAGTAGGGTATTACCTCCATAGAGAGGGCCAGAACCATGGCAGCCCTCACATCACTCATGACTCACTTTTGCGCGGGTGAGGTGATGACCCACAAGTATAGGGGATCTATCGTAGTCCTTTCGATAAGTAAGAGTGTCGAACCCAATGAGGACCAGAAGGAAATGATAAGTGGTTTTCAGCAAGGTATTCTTTGCATGCACTGAAATTATAGGTAACAGATAGTTTTGTGATAATATAATTGGTAACAAGCAACAAGTAACAAAAGTAAATAAAGTGCAGCAAGGTGTCCCAATCCTTTGTGTAGCAAAGGACAAGCCTGGACAAACTCTTATTTAGAGAAAAGCGCTCCCGGGGACACATGGGAATTATCGTCAAGCTAGGTTTCATCACGATCATATGATCCGCGTTCGGTACTTTGATAATCTGATATGTGGGTGGACCGGTGCTTGGGTACTGCCCTTACTTGGACAAGTATCCCACTTATGATTAACCTCTATTGCAAGCATCCGCAACTACAACAAAAGTATTAAGGTAAACCTAACCATAGCATGAAACATATGGATCCAAATCAGCCCCTTACGAACAACGCATAAACTAGCGTTTAAGCTTCTGTCACTCTAGCAACCCATCATCTACTTATTACTTCCCAGTGCCTTCTTCTAGGCCCAAATAATGGTAAAGTGTCATGTAGTTGACGTTAACATAACACCACTAGCGGAGAGACAACATACATCTCATCAAAATATCGAACGAATAACAAATTCACATGACTACTAATAGCAAGACTTCTCCCATGTCCTCAGGGACAAACGTAACTACTCACAAAGCATATTCATGTTCATAATCAGAGGAGTATTAATATACATAAAGGATCTGAACATATGATCTTCCACCAAATAAACCAACTAGAATCAACTACAAGGAGTAATCAACACTACTAGCAACCCACAGGTACCAATCCCAGACTTAGAGACGAGAATTGGATACAAGAGATGACTAGGGTTTGAGAGGAGATGCTGCTGGTGAAGATGTTGATGGAGATTGCCCCCATCCCGATGAGAGGATCGTTGGTGATGACGATGGTGATGATTTCCCCCTCCCAAAGGGAAGTGTCCCCGGTAGAACAGCTCAGCTGGAGCCCTAGATTGGATCTGCCAAGGTTCCGCCTCGTGGCAGTGGAGTCTCGTCCCGAAAGCTTGCTTATGATTTTTTCCTCAAAGAAAGACTCCATATAGCAGAAGATGGGCATCAGAGGGCCACCAGGGGACCCACGAGGCAGGGGGGCGCGCCCAGGGGGGTAGGGCATGGCCCCCACCCTCGTGGGCAGGGTGTGGCCCCCTCCGGAACTTCTCGCGCTCAGTATTTTTTATATATTCTGAAAATGACTTCCGTGAAGTTTCAGGACTTTTGGAGCTGTGTAGAATAGGTCTCTAATATTTGCTCCTTTTCCAGCCCAGAATCCCAGCTGCCGGCATTCTCCCTCTTTATGTAAACCTTGTAAAATAAGAGAGAATGGGCATAAGTATTGTGACATAATGTGTAATAACAGCCCATAATGCAATAAATATCGATATAAAAGCATGATGCAAAATGGACGTATCAACTCCCCCAAGCTTAGACCTCGCTTGTCCTCAAGTGGAAGCCGATAACGATAAATATGTCCACATGTTTAGAGGTAGAGGACTCGTTAAAATAAAATATGGACATGAGGGCATCATGACTATTCTCATAACAGCAACATATATGGATATTGTCATATGATTTCTTATGCTAGAGTAACAATTCAATCACAATCTCGAGTATGAATCATAAACTTCATTGAAAACTAACAAACTATAATCTCAGTCATTGAAGCAATTGCAATTTATCATAACATAGGAAAGAGTCAATATAAGAGATTTGCAGCAAGTCCGCATAGTCAACTATCATGTAGTCTTTCACAATTGCTGACAATCACGCAATACTTATGGGTATGGAGTTTTAACCGGACACAGAGAAAGATAGGGGCTTATAGTTTTGCCTCCCAATGTTTTACCTCAAGGGTAATGTCAACAATAATAGTTCATGAAAACTCACATCCAATTAGCCATATATACAAGGATCTTTCCAACATATTGTGCTTGCCAAAAGATAAAATGTAAAAGGGAAGGGTGAAGATCACCATGACTCTTATGTAAGGTAGGAGATAAAGGTAAAATATTGGCGTTTCGTAGAGGGAAGCAAAGGTTGTCATGCACTTTTATAGTTGGATGCACAAAATCTTAATGCAAAAGAACATCACTTTATATTGCCACTTGTGATATGGACCTTTATTGTGCAGTCTGTCGCTTTTATTTCTTCCATATCACACGATCATATAAAGTTTATTTTCTCCCACACTAATAAGTCATACATATTTAGAGAGCTTTTTTATTGCTTGCACCGATGACAACTTACTTGGAGGATCTTACTCAATCCATAGGTAGATATGGTGGACTCTCATGGCAAAACTGGTTTAAGGGTGTTTGGAAGCACAAGTAGTATCTCTACTTAGTGCAAAGAATTTGGCTAGCATGAGGGGGAAAGGAAAGCTCAAACAAGTTGGATGATCTAAGACAATATGATTTATCTCAGATGTAAGAAAACATAACCCATTACGTTGTCTTCCTTGTCCAACGTCAACCCTTTAGCATGTCATATTTTAATGAGTGCTCACAATCATAAAAGATGTCCAAGATAGTGTATTTATATGTGAAGACCTCTCTTTCTTTATTACTTCCTATTAATTGCAACGATGACCAAAACTATGTTTGTCAACTCTCAACAACTTTTATTCATCATACTCATACTCTTTCTATGTGAGCTCATTACTCTCCATAAGATCAATATGATCTCTTTTATTTCATTTTTATTCTTTTTCTCTTTTCTTTTATTCACTCAAGATTATAGAGAAATAATCAAGCCCTTGACTCAACACTAATCTTTATTATATATATATAGCTTACAGACTCGATTACATAGAAGGATCATAAAGCAAAACTCACAACTATATCATACTAAAACATTATGCTACTAGATCAAGATATTACCAAAAGGATCGAACTAAGAAAAAAGGTAAAGATAGGAGTGATGGTGATACGACACCGGGGCACTCCCCCAAGCTTGGCTGCTGCCAAGGGGAGTTCCCATACCAGATACTCAATTCTTCTTTGTTGGTGGAGAGGGTGGAGTTGTCGATGATGTAGGCTTCTTCCTTAATTTGCGTTTGAGGACATAATTTTGATCCCTCGGGTCATTGATCTCCTGCTCATGGCTTAATATCTTCTTGCATAATTTCTGTTTGTTTTCATGCAAGAGGCGAAAAGGGATAAACTTGATCTTAGGTTTCTTTGCTCTATCAGGGAGGCTTGACTTTTTGAACTCCACATGCATATCCACAGGTTGAGGTAATGGGACTTCATCTTCATCTGAGCTCGTCTCCTCCTTTCCCTTAGGTTCATAGTCCTCTTCTTCTTCCGTAGTCCAACCAAAATGCTCCACGTCCCCATAGACCTTAGGATGTACAAGATAATCAGCCACATAGCTTTCTCCTTCCGAATCCTGGGACGACATATTGCTCTAATCTGTAGCAGGAACAACTCGAAACAAGAACATGAGATTTTTGCGTGATACGGTGGTCAAAACCTTCGGGAGATTATATAATGAATTTTTACCAACCAAAATACGTATCATGCAAGAAAACGGAGTCCGGAGAGCACACGAGGTGCCCACGAGGTTGGGGGGCGTGCCCTCCACCCTTGTGGAGCCCTCGTGTCCTTCCTGGACTGCTTCTTATTTTTCTATTTTTCTAAATATTCCAAAACGGAAGAAAATTGCCATTAGAACTGTTTTGGAGTTGGTTTACTTACCATACCACATACCTATTCCTTTTCGGAGTCTGAAACGTTCCAGAAAGTGTCCCTTATGCATTCCTCTGGGGTTACGGTTTCAATAACACTGGTTTCAACATTTATAGGATTACCTGAGATATAATGTTTGATTCTTTGACCGTTCACCACCTTCGGATTTGTGCCTTCGAAGTTGTTGATTTTTAATGCACCGGAACGATAGACCTCCTCGATAACATAAGGACCTTCCCATTTAGAGAGAAGTTTTCCTGCAAAAAATCTTAAACGAGAGTTGTATAGCAATACATAATCACCTACATTAAACTCACGCTTTTGTATTCTTTTGTCATGCCATCTTTTAACTTTTTCTTTAAACAATTTGGCATTCTCAATGGCTTGGGTTCTCCATTCATCAAGTGAGCTAACGTCAAATAACCTCTTCTCACCGGCAAGTTTGAAATCATAGTTAAGCTCTTTAATATCCCAATAAGCCTTATGTTCTAGTTCGAGAGGTAAGTGACATGCTTTTCCATAAACCATTTTATACGGAGACATACCCATAGGATTTTTATATGCAGTTCTATAGGCCCATAATGCATCATCAAGTTTCTTGGACCAATTCTTTCTAGACCTATTAACAGTCTTTTGAAAAATTAATTTGAGTTCCCTATTACTCATTTCTACTTGAGCACTAGACTGTGGGTGATAAGGGGATGCAATTATATGATTAACATCATATTTAGCAAGCATTTTACGGAAAGCACCATGAATAAAGTGTGAACCACCATCAGTCATTAAATATCTAGGGACTCCAAACCTTGGAAAAATAACTTCTTTAAGCATCTTAATAGAGGTGTTATGACTGGCACTACTAGTTGGAATAGCTTCTACCCACTTAGTAACGTAATCAACAACAACTAAAATATGTGTATATCCATTAGAGGAAGGAAATGGTCCCATATAATCAAAGCCCCAAACATCAAATGGTTCAATAACAAGTGAATAATTCATAGGCATTTCGACGTCTACTAATATTACCAATTCTTTGACATTCATCACAAGATACAACAAACTTACGGTCATCCTTGAAGAGAGTAGGCCAATAAAAACCGGATTGCAATACCTTATGTGCAGTTCTATCTCCAGCGTGGTGTCCTCCATAAGCTTTGGTGTGGCACTTGCGAAGGATCTGTTCCTGTTCATGCTTAGGTACACAATGTCTAATGACACCATCTACTCCATCTTTATAAAGGTGTGGGTCATCCCAAAAGTAATGTTGTAAATCATAGAAGAACTTTTTCTTTTGTTGGTATGTGAAACTAGGTGGTATAAATTTAGCAATCATGTAATTAGCATAATCAGCATACCATGGAGTAGTATGAGAAGCATTTATGACATTTAATTGTTCATCATGAAAGCTATCATCAATAGGTAGTGGGTCATCAAGAACATTTTCTAACCTAGACAGGTTATCTGCAACGGGGTTCTCAGCTCCCTTTCTATCAATAATATGCAAATCAAATTCGTGTAGCAAGAGAACCCATTATGAGTCTAGGTTTAGCATGTTTATTTTCCATAAGATATTTAATAGCAACACGATTAGTCTGAATAGTTACTTTAGAATCAACAATATAAGGTCTGAACTTATCATAAGCAAATAGAACTGCTAAGAATTCTTTTTCAGTAGTAGCATAATTTCTCTGAGCATTGTCTAGAGTTTTACTTGCATATTGAATAACATTTAATTTCTTATCAACTCTTTTTCCTAGAACAGCACCTACAACATAATCACTAGCATCACACATAATTTCAAAGGGTAAATTCCAATCAGGTGGCTGAACAATAGGTGCAGAGATCAATGCTTTCTTAAGTATTTCAAATGCTTCTACGCAATCATCATAAAAAACAAATGGTATATCTTTTTGTAATAAATTAGTCAGAGGCCGAGAAATTTTTAAGAAGTCCTTAATGAATCACCTATAAAAACCGGCGTGACCAAGGAAACTTCTTATACCTTTGATGTACTTGGAACATGGCATCTTTTCAATAGCATCAACCTTAGCTTTATCAACTTCAATACCTCTTTCAAAAACTTTATGCCCCAAGACAATACCTTCATTAACCATAAAGTGGCACTTCTCCCAATTCAAGACAAGGTTAGTTTCTTCACATATCTGCAAAACTCGATCAAGATTGCTTAAGCAATCATCAAAAGAGGATCCATAGACGGAAAAATCGTCCATGAAAACCTCACAAATCTTTTCACAAAACTTAGAGAATATAGCCATCATGCATCTTTGAAAGGTAGCAGGTGCATTCCATAAACCAAAAGGCATACGTCTATATGCAAAAGTACCAAAAGGGCAAGTAAAAGTGGTCTTTGATTGATCATCGGCTGACACCGGTATTTGAGAGAAACCAGAATAACCATCTAGAAAGCAAAAGTGTGTATGTTTGGATAATCTTTCTAGAATTTGATCAATAAATGGTAAGGGGTAATGATATTTTTTAGTAGCCTTATTTAATTTGCGGAGATCAATTACCATCCTATAACCTGTAATAATTCTTTGCGGAATCAATTCATCTTTATCATTAGGAACGATAGTAATACCTCCCTTCTTAGGGACACAATGAACAAGACTTACCCACTGAGTATCAGCAACGGGATAAATTATACCTGCCTCAAGGAGCTTTAGTATTTCTTTTCTTACCACTTCTTTCATCTTAGGATTCAGCCGTCGTTGGTGATCACGAACTGGTTTGGCATCTTTCTCCAAATTTATTTTGTGTTGACATAGTGTGGGACTAATGCCCTTAAGATCACCGAGATTATACCCAATAGCAGCACGGTGCTTCTTCAGAGTTTTCAATAATCTCTCTTATTCTTGCTCTGAAAGGTTAGTACTAATAATAACAGGATATATCTTTTTATCATTAAGATAAGCATATTTAAGAGTATTAGGTAACGGTTTAAGCTCAAACACGGGATCACCCTTGGGTGGAGGAGGATCCCCTAGGATTTCGATAGGCAAATTGTGTTTCAGGATGGGTTCCTGTTTAAAGAACACTTCATCTATTTCCCTTCTTTCATTCATAAACATATCATTTTCATGGTCTAGCAAATAGTGTTCTAAAGGATCACTAGGAGGTACGGCAATAAAAGCAAGACCAATAATTTCATCTTTACTAGGGAATTCCTCTTCACGGTGTTGTCTACTAAATTTAGAGAAATTAAACTCATGAGACATATCACCCAAACCAATAGTAACAACATCCTTTTCGTAGTCTATCTTAGCATTAACAGTGTTCAAGAAGGGTCTACCAACTATAATGGGACAAAAGCTATCTTGTGGGGAACCAAGAACAAGAAAATCAGCAGGATATTTAGTTTTCCCACACAAGACTTCAACTTCTCTAACAATTCCCATTGGTGAAATATTATCTCTATTGGCAAGTTTAATTGTGACATCAATATCTTCTAACCCAGTAGGTGCAATATCATGCATAATTTCTTTGTATAAGTCAATAGGTATAGCACTAGCACTAGCACCCATATCACATAAGCCATGGTAATAATGATCTCCTATTTTAACAGAAATAACAGGCATGCCTACCACATGTCTATGTTTATCTTTAGCATAGGGTTTGGCAATTCTAGCAGTTTCATCACGGAAATGAATAACATGCCCATCAATATTATCAGATAAGAGATCTTTAACAATAGCAATATTAGGTTCAACTTTAACTTGCTCAGGAGGTGTATAGGTTCTAATATTGCTTTTACAGAAAAGGTGGTTTCTCAACATAAGCAATAGGAACAATATGATCATTTTAAGTGATAGTCTTTTCTTCAACTTTAATAGGTGCAGCTACTTTTACTTCTATGGGAGGATGATATTTAAACCACTTCACCCTAGGGAGATCAACATGAGTAGCAAAAGATTCACAGAAAGAAGCTACTATTTCAGAGCCAAGTCCATATTTAGTGTTAAATTTACGGAGAACATCGGTATCCATAAAAGATTTAACACAATCAAACTTAGGTGTCATACCTGACTTCTTACCTTCATTGAGGTCCCAATCTTCAGAGTTGCGTTTAATTCTTTTCAATAAATCCCATTTGAATTCAATAGTCTTCATCATAAAAGAGCCAACACAAGAAGTGTCGAGCATGGTGTGATTATCATCAGAAAGCCGAGCATATAAATTTTGAATAATTATTTCTCTTGGAAGCTCATGATTGGGGCATGAATATAACATTGATTTAAGCCTCCCCAAGCTTGAGCGATGCTTTCTCCTTCGCGAGGCTAAAAATCTATCTATTATATAATTAATACAGAAGTAAAAGAAGCCATCACGTTCATCCACATAGATTAGATAATCCTAGCCACTATTTTCTTATATTAACGGCTCAGATTTAAAATTATAATGTTACATACAGATATTGTTGTAAACTAACAATTAGGCTGTCACGTACACATATTACAGGCACGTAATTGGAGTGCTTCAGATTTGACAAGGTAAAAAAACTAATTTGGAAAGAGCGTTCAGATTTAACAAGGAAAAAAAGCAATTTGGAAGGAGTCAACCAGAGAGAAAACAGCTTGCATTAGCGTACATGCATAGGACTCTCACAACCAGGACAAAGGACAAATGGATACAGCGTGGGAAAACTAGACGGAAAGCACTAGATTTGTATTAGATGCGGCCAGCCAGCCAGCCCAATAAAAAAAATGATACGGCCGGCCATGTGACCTAACAAAGCAAATCCCGTTTGGGCATGCTATGCATGTAACAACTAACAAATGCCATCATTACATGAGAAACCAATGCATGGGTGTATGTTTACTTTCTCCTTCAAAATTTCTACCCATAGTCCAAACTATGCAAACAATATACCCCTTCTGACTAGCGTGACAAGCCGGACATGGCTATGAGAATGAAATTGTCATTCCGATGAAATAAGTAATGATTTTAACTCATATTTTTTGCTTTTTTATATTAAGAAATTGCACTACGAAATAAAAAATGCTCAACCAGGACTTCAGAAAATCTAATGTTTCTATGATCAGCTCAAGACACCATCGAGAATTCTGAATAATTTTAAGCCATATTAATTGATTCTTCATTATACCAGCTACTACCTAGAATCGTAATAGCTAGCCTGCGGGTGAGGCGTTTCGGATTTAGAGCTCGATGGAATTCGAAACTTTCCAAAAATCCAGAATCAATCTTTCAAGCTTCCAAAATACTAAAAATAGATACATAAGTACTATATAAATAATCATTTTTTGGGAACGTTAGCTAATCTAGACACATGTAAAATTTTCATTATTAAGTAGGTTTTACGTGATCTATATAAAAAATAAAACCATGCACTTTTATAGTGGAGAGTACATATATGTGCTATAGTTACATGATTTTGTTACTTTTTTGTAGATCGCATATAAATTTTTTTTTGCCATGAAACTATACAGACAAGTAGTATGCATTCATATCTATGTGTGTATTATTAAAAAGAATTGAAACCTAACCTTTTAATTTTTTAATTTTTCAAACATCAAGTTCCATAGGCTACACGTACATGCATGCATGTGTTTCAAAGATATAAGCTTTTTTGTGGGGTATATGCATATTATTAATTTTCTAGATGGAACATATATCATGCATGTGTGTAAGATCCCTTGGCTTTGAAGTACTTGTGCATTTCTTACATAGATGACAAATGCGTTGGACTTTCTGTTATAAGCTCCACTTGATTAATAATGCATGGTTATGTAGTGTTCAGGTAGAATTTAGGACATCTGATGCTATAATAAAGGACTACAAAATGAATTTACTCATTTATTTTTTTATTTTTTGTGATATCTTCTAGCATATGTTTATTTTCACTGTCCGGGCCACCCGGATAGTTTGTATGAATACATACAAATAGTTTTTCTAAATGAAAAACAACAGTTACTTAGACTTAGATGGCCAGGCTACACAAACAATTAGAGTGAGATGATATAGTCATGAGTATTTAGAAGCATGCATGGAAGGTTAACAACCAAGATATCGTGCTATCTAGAAACAATATTCACTTCAAATAGTGATGATGCAGATAGAGGAAGACAACATAATATTTACGATTTAATCATTAAAGAAATGGCTTGGCGTGGTAGGAAGCAAACATCAGTGCCATAGACATCGATGACTTTACCATATACTTACTAAAAATATCCCACATGTAGTTTGATCATGTTTTCTTTGGACACGTACACACATTCCAACTAAAATATTATTTGTATTTTAAATGATCTATCAAGGGGAACTGACAATCAACAGTGGAAGAGATAAATATGAACATTGGTATGGAATTATATGGCATTGCATGGAAGAGCGCCGATTTTTTCATGGAACAATTCACAAATAACACAGTAAAAACGTAATTCCAAAATATTATCTCTTTTCTGGATATGCAAAATTTGGCCTTTTTAATATATCTTAACTGCCGATGGAAAAATAGTGGTGGAGATGTTTTTTGCTAAATATAAATATTAGAGAATGGCACAAAAGATCTGGAAGCATACATATGAATATGAGGATATATGACAGTGTGCTAATAGATAGTGTTGGAACAGATAACAATGTATGGCTGCAAATAATCAATTTTTTCATTTTATCGATAAAAATTCTAAAACAATATTTGATGCAAAGATAAATGAACATGGATGAAAACGTGAAACCGTGAAATCTGGAGATTAGTACCAAAGCCAATGGTTTCACATGGTGGGATACATGCATTGGTCCTTTTGATATTTCATTGTGGGACAACCATATCATTTGAAACAACTTTATCAAAAATGTAGCAAAGTTTAACCATATTTATAATACTATATATTTAAGCTATATTTGTTTATATAAATACATATACAGGAATAAATTGAATGGATAAACATACGTAGAGCAAAACCAACAAAATAAATAAAGTTGTAAAGGAAGTCTAGCCGCGCAAATGCGCGGGTCACCCAGCTAGTTATATATATAATTGCGATCACGATGAACAAGATGCATAGGATAAAACTTCTGATGAAATTCCAATTTCAATCGTTTGTAGTTCCATGATCCCATATCATCACATAGCCTGTACCATGTCAATGCGTCTCCCTTCAAAGATAAAGGGAAGACCTTCTTCTTAATAACATCACCGGGTATACCTGCAAGCTTAAATAATCCACAAACTTCATCCACGTATATTAGGTGCTCATCAGGATGCTTTGTTCCGTCTCCTGCAAAAGGATTAGCTAGCAGATTTTCTATCATACTAGAAGGAATCTCAAAGTAGACATTTTTATTTTCAGTAGGTTCAGTTGGTTGATGAGCAACTCTTTGCTCTACTGGTCGGGGTGAAGATACCCCAAAAAAGCCCCTCAGAGGGTTACTTTCCGTAGTAACAAGTGATAGTAAATTTCAGCACACTATATAAATTTTTCCTTACCAAATTCCACCTACCAAAGGCGCTTCACTCCCCGGCAATGGCGCCAGAAAAGAGTCTTGATGACCCACACGTATAGGGGATCTATCGTAGTCCTTTCGATAAGTAAGGGTGTCGAACCCAACGAGGAGCAGAAGGAAATGATAAGCGGTTTTCAGCAAGGTATTCTCTGCAAGCACTCAAATTATAGGTAACAGATAGTTTTGTGATAAGATAATTGGTAACAAGCAACAAGTAACAAAAGTAAATAAAGTGCAGCAAGGTGGCCCAATCCTTTTTGTAGCAAAGGACAGGCCTGGACAAACTCTTATATAGAGAAAAGCGCTCCCGGGGACACATGGGAATTATCGTCAAGCTAGGTTTCATCATGATCATATGATTCGCGTTCGGTACTTTGATAATCTGATATGTGGGTGGACCAGTGCTTGGGTACTGCCCTAACTTGGACAAGTATCCCACTTATAATTAACCTCTATTGCAAGCATCCGCAACTACAACAAAAGTATTAAGGTAAACCTAACCATAGCATGAAACATATGGATCCAAATCAGGCCCTTACGAAGCAACATATAAACTAGCGTTTAAGCTTCTGTCACTCTAGCAACCCATCATCTACTTATTACTTCCCAATGCCTTCCTCTAGCCCCAAATAATGGTGAAATGTCATGTAGTCGACGTTCACATAACACCACTAGAGGAGAGACAACATACATCTCATAAAAATATCGAACGAATACCAAATTCACATGACTAGTAATAGCAAGACTTCTCCCATGTCCTCAGGAACAAACGTAACTACTCACAAAGCATATTCATGTTCATAATCAGAGGGGTATTAATATGCATAAAGGATCTGAACGTATGATCTTCCAACAAATAAACCAACTAGCATCAACTACAAGGACTAATCAACACTACTAACAACCCACAGGTACCAATCCCAGACTTAGAGACAAGAATTGGATACAAGAGATGAAATAGGGTTTGAGAGGAGATGGTGCTGGTGAAGATGTTGATGGATATTGACCCCCTCCCGATGAGAGGATCGTTGGTGATGATGATGGTGATGATTTCCCCCTCCTGGAGGGAAGTGTCCCCGGCAGAACAGCTCTGCTGGAGCCCTAGATTGGATCCGCCAAGGTTCCACCTCGTGGCGGCAGAGTCTCGTCCCGAAAGCTTGCTTATGATTTTTTCCTCATCGAAAAACTCCATATAGCAGAATATGGGCATCGGAGGGCCACCAGGGGAGCCACGGGGCAGGGGGCATCCCCAGGGTGGTAGGGCGCGCCCCCACCCTCGTGGGCAGGGTGTGGCCCCCCTCCGGAACTTCTTGCGCTCGGTATTTTTTATATATTCTGAAAATGACTTCCATGAAGTTTCGGGACTTTTGGAGCTGTGCAGAATAGGTCTTTAATATTTGCTCCTTTTCCAGCCCAGAATCCCAACTGCCGGCATTCTCCCTCTTTATGTAAACCTTGGAAAATAAGAGAGAATAGGCATAATTATTGTGACATAATGTGTAATAACAACCCATAATGCAATAAATATCGATATAAAAGCAGGATGCAAAATGGACATATCATGAGGACAGCTGGCTGGCCCGAAGCAAAAACACAGCCAACAAGGCAGGCCCCTATGAGGCCAAAAACAGCACCGGCAAGTTCCGGCGCAATAGACACAAATGCCGAAGCAATAGCAATAACACCGACGACACCACAGTGAACGCCGGATTCAACGACTCCATGGGAGAAAAAGTCCAGGAGAAGACGGTGGTACAGAGGCTCTTCGCAGTGATGCCGCGACGGTTCTCCCCCATCATCAGCACGATTGTGCAATGGGGAGACATCTCCAAGATGTCGGTGGCCGAGGCTATGGGGCGTCTTCGGACGTTCGAAGAGAGCGAGTCTGATCACCATGATGACCGTGGCGGCAAGGAAGATCAGTTGCTCCTCATGACACGCACGCTTGAGTCGCTGTTGCAGAAGAAAAAGGGTGCGTCAGGCGCCAGCAGCAGCAGAACAAAAGGAAAAGGGCCTCCTGTCTGTGAGCAGGCTGGACGAGGTGATCGTGGCCACCGCGGAAAGAAGGGCGGCAATGGCAATGGGAAACAAAAGAAGCACCGTAAGTTTGACATTACAAAAGTTAAATGTTTCAACTGTGATGTAAATGGTCATTTTGCCTCTGATTGTCCGGAACCGAAGCAAGAGAAAACACATCTTGCAGAAAAAGAAGAAGATGATGATCCAGGACTACTCATGATTGTGGTGTGTGAGGAAGCATGTGACCCCAGCTGAGGTGACAGAGACCGTAATGATGAATGAGGAAAGAGTGGTGCCCAAGTTGATAGGTGAGCAGCAAAAGGACGCCTGGTACTTAGATACAGGGGCAAGTAACCACATGTCAGGCTGTAAGGAGTTGTTCACTGATCTTGATGATGGGGTGAAAGGTACAGTACGTTTTGATGATGGCTCACTAGTTGATATACAGGGAAGAGGCAAGGTTATACTTCAGTGCAAAACTGGTGAACATTGTGTGCTGACAAGTGTGTCCTATATTCCTCGCCTAAGAAGCAACATCATCAGTATAGGCCAGCTTGATGAGGTTGGTGTCAAAACAGCAGTTGAGCATGGATACATGGCCGTGTCCGATCAAGCGAAGGTGGTCGCCAAAGTGAAAAGGTCACCAAACCGGTTGTACATACTGCAGGCAACTCGAGCATAGCCGGTGTGTTTGGTGGCAAATTATGGTGAAGCAGAGTGGTTGTGGCATGCACGTTTTGGACATGTAAATTTCAGAACATTGCGTGAGATGTCTCAAAAAAACTTGGTGGAAGGGATGCCACACATAGACCATCTGGAGCAAGTTTGTGATTCCTGCCTTGCTGGGAAGCATCACCGGACCCCCTTTCCAAAGACAGCGATGTACCGAGCGGCAGCTCCACTCGAGCTTGTTCACGCAGATCTTTGCGGCCCAATCTCACCACTGACGCCCAGCAAGCGAAGGTATTTTGTTTTGATAGTCGATGACCTTACTAGGTATATGTGGGTGTCACTGATCAGGAGTAAGGATTAGGCACTGGATGCTCTCAAGAAATGGCATAATTGTGCAGAAATTGAGGCGGGTCGCAAGCTGAAGGCACTGTGAACAGATCGGGAGGAGAGTTCCACTCAAATGAATTTGGTGCCTACTGTGATAGTCTTGGTGTGAAGCATTTTCTGACGGCACCGTATTCGCCCCAGCAGAATGGGGTTGCAGAGAGGAGGAATAGGACCATTGTTGAGATGCCCCGTAGCCTTCTGAAGAACAAAAAATTGCCTGGAAAGCTGTGGGGTGAGGCAGTAGCCACTGCTGTATATCTGCTGAATCGGGTGTCCACTAGAAGTGTAAAAGGAATGACGCCGTATGAGGGCTGGTTCAGAAAGAAGCCAAAGGTACACCATTTGCGCACCTTTGGTTGCATCATTCATGTGAAGAATGTTAGTTCTAATCTTGTTACAGGTCAATAGTTCATATCATGCATGCATATTTAGTTAGAGGTTAACTTGCTTGGCCATCTGGAGCATGTCGACAGCTATGCCCCTGGCCATCAGGTCAGATTTGGAAGCTTGAGCTATGTCGCAGATATCCGTGGGGACTTGATCTTCAATGGATTCGAGACCGCGGCGATCGCTCCCCCTCGCTCTGATGAACATGACTTAAATCCGTCACCGGATCACATCCAGGAGATGGTTCCTGTTGCTGCAACGGCCTTAGATCCGGAGCAGATCGTACCGTCCGAGGCCACAGAGTTCGCAGCGTTGGAGCTGCACACGGACTCAACACCTTGCAATTTGCTTCAACGGAACCTCGGACTTGTCTCCGGCTCTAAGTTCCGGACCATGTGCGCCTGCGGACACCGAGCTAGATCGGTTATTGACCTTCGAATTCAACGCCGCTGACGTTTTCGAGCACTCACCTTTGGGCGATGTACTGAACTCTCTAAAGAATTTGTCCTTGGAGAAGGACTCACAGCCGAACTATGTTCGGCTCGAGTTAGAGGCCGATGATGGGGAATTTTGCTTCCCACCCACCACCCACTTCACAGCTACCGTCGAGGTCTTAACCGACGAGCTCGACTATGGCTCCGAAGACATAGACGGTATGGACGATGATGCCGACAAGGAGCAAGGCCAAGACCCACCATTCACTGGACGTTGGATGGTCACCTCTTCGTACGACATATACATGGTTGATACACCTAAAGGATATGGCGACGACAAAGAAGAGCCATATGCGAATAAACACTCCGAGACACAGTCCAAACGCCGGCACCCTAAAGCCGCTCTAAGCCTCGTCGCTCAAAAGATGGCAACACTGGCATCGGAGAAACAGTACTCTAGGCGACGCCGAAAACATTGAAGATCCTGTTGGAGCCGCATCCGAACAGGAGGATCAGGACAACGAGCAGGTTAACCCTGATAAACAGGCCACGCCCAATGACCCGGACGACGATAGTTATCGTCCACCCTCCGAGGATGATGAGAGCCTTGGCAATGAAGACTTCATCGTGCCTGAGGCACCCCTCAAACAGGAGCGCTTTAAGCGCCAGCTCATAGCTACTGCAAGAAGCCTAAAGAAAAAGCAGCAGCAGCTCCAAGTAGATCAAGACCTACTCATCGATAGATAGACATACGTCCTGGCAGCCGAAGAATACGGCCTCAAGCGCCTAGCCAAGAGTTACCGAAAACGCAGACTGCTACCTCAGTTCGATGAGGAGGCACCAGATCCCATACCTCCCTCGCGCAATTGGGACCGACCACCATGCGGTCGGGACAGTGCGGCAGACCGAACACCCCGCGGTCGGGATAAAACGACAACTCAGGCCGAACAACAGCCCGCCCCAACTCAGGGATAGACTAGCTTGGGACCATACATACGATCTTTGGCAGGAATTGGACAGTAAAGCAGGACACACCAGATCTATATATGGATCGCGAGGACGCTTCCCTACTCGGGATGACAGCTACCTATTCGGACGTGACAAACTTAATCACACCCGGGCCGATAACCATAGATCGACTTAGTCGGAGGTGCGCCGGGACGTGGCCCGCTATAGAGACGCCGCACACCCTCTCTGCTTCACAGATGAGGTGCTGGATCACGAATTCCCCGAGGGGTTCAAGCCTGTCAATATTGAATCATACGACGGATCAACTGACCCTGCAGTGTGGATCGAAGATTTTATTCTCCACATCCACATGGCACGAGGAGATGACGTCCATGCTATCAAATACCTCCCATTAAAGCTCAAAGGACCAGCTCGACACTGGCTAAATAGTCTCCCCGAGAACTCCATCGGCAGCTGGGAGGACTTGGAAGAAGCCTTCCTCGACAACTTCCAAGGTACATATGTCCGGCCACCCGTTGCCGATGACTTAAGCCACATAGTTCAACAACCTGGAGAATCAGCAAGAAAATTCTGGACTAGGTTCCTAACCAAAAAGAACCAGATCGTTGACTGTCCGGATGCCGAAGCCCTAGCAGCCTTCAAACGCAGCATCCGTGACGAATGGCTCGCCCGCCACCTCGGCCAAGAAAAACCGAAATCCATGGCAGCCCTCACATCACTCATGACTCACTTTTGCGCGGGTGAGGTGATGACCCACAAGTATAGGGGATCTATCGTAGTCCTTTCGATAAGTAAGAGTGTCGAAGCCAATGAGGACCAGAAGGAAATGATAAGTGGTTTTCAGCAAGGTATTCTTTGCATGCACTGAAATTATAGGTAACAGATAGTTTTGTGATAATATAATTGGTAACAAGCAACAAGTAACAAAAGTAAATAAAGTGCAGCAAGGTGTCCCAATCCTTTGTGTAGCAAAGGACAAGCCTGGACAAACTCTTATTTAGAGAAAAGCGCTCCCGGGGACACATGGGAATTATCGTCAAGCTAGGTTTCATCACGATCATATGATCCGCGTTCGGTACTTTGATAATCTGATATGTGGGTGGACCGGTGCTTGGGTACTGCCCTTACTTGGACAAGTATCCCACTTATGATTAACCTCTATTGCAAGCATCCGCAACTACAACAAAAGTATTAAGGTAAACCTAACCATAGCATGAAACATATGGATCCAAATCAGCCCCTTACGAACAACGCATAAACTAGCGTTTAAGCTTCTGTCACTCTAGCAACCCATCATCTACTTATTACTTCCCAGTGCCTTCTTCTAGGCCCAAATAATGGTAAAGTGTCATGTAGTTGACGTTAACATAACACCACTAGCGGAGAGACAACATACATCTCATCAAAATATCGAACGAATAACAAATTCACATGACTACTAATAGCAAGACTTCTCCCATGTCCTCAGGGACAAACGTAACTACTCACAAAGCATATTCATGTTCATAATCAGAGGAGTATTAATATACATAAAGGATCTGAACATATGATCTTCCACCAAATAAACCAACTAGAATCAACTACAAGGAGTAATCAACACTACTAGCAACCCACAGGTACCAATCCCAGACTTAGAGACGAGAATTGGATACAAGAGATGACTAGGGTTTGAGAGGAGATGCTGCTGGTGAAGATGTTGATGGAGATTGCCCCCATCCCGATGAGAGGATCGTTGGTGATGACGATGGTGATGATTTCCCCCTCCCAAAGGGAAGTGTCCCCGGTAGAACAGCTCAGCTGGAGCCCTAGATTGGATCTGCCAAGGTTCCGCCTCGTGGCAGTGGAGTCTCGTCCCGAAAGCTTGCTTATGATTTTTTCCTCAAAGAAAGACTCCATATAGCAGAAGATGGGCATCAGAGGGCCACCAGGGGACCCACGAGGCAGGGGGGCGCGCCCAGGGGGGTAGGGCATGGCCCCCACCCTCGTGGGCAGGGTGTGGCCCCCTCCGGAACTTCTCGCGCTCAGTATTTTTTATATATTCTGAAAATGACTTCCGTGAAGTTTCAGGACTTTTGGAGCTGTGTAGAATAGGTCTCTAATATTTGCTCCTTTTCCAGCCCAGAATCCCAGCTGCCGGCATTCTCCCTCTTTATGTAAACCTTGTAAAATAAGAGAGAATGGGCATAAGTATTGTGACATAATGTGTAATAACAGCCCATAATGCAATAAATATCGATATAAAAGCATGATGCAAAATGGACGTATCAACTCCCCCAAGCTTAGACCTCGCTTGTCCTCAAGTGGAAGCCGATAACGATAAATATGTCCACATGTTTAGAGGTAGAGGACTCGTTAATATAAAATATGGACATGAGGGCATCATGACTATTCTCATAACAGCAACATATATGGATATTGTCATATGATTTCTTATGCTAGAGTAACAATTCAATCACAATCTCGAGTATGAATCATAAACTTCATTGAAAACTAACAAACTATAATCTCAGTCATTGAAGCAATTGCAATTTATCATAACATAGGAAAGAGTCAATATAAGAGATTTGCAGCAAGTCCGCATAGTCAACTATCATGTAGTCTTTCACAATTGCTGACAATCACGCAATACTTATGGGTATGGAGTTTTAACCGGACACAGAGAAAGATAGGGGCTTATAGTTTTGCCTCCCAATGTTTTACCTCAAGGGTAATGTCAACAATAATAGTTCATGAAAACTCACATCCAATTAGCCATATATACAAGGATCTTTCCAACATATTGTGCTTGCCAAAAGATAAAATGTAAAAGGGAAGGGTGAAGATCACCATGACTCTTATGTAAGGTAGGAGATAAAGGTAAAATATTGGCGTTTCGTAGAGGGAAGCAAAGGTTGTCATGCACTTTTATAGTTGGATGCACAAAATCTTAATGCAAAAGAACGTCACTTTATATTGCCACTTGTGATATGGACCTTTATTGTGCAGTCTGTCGCTTTTATTTCTTCCATATCACACGATCATATAAAGTTTATTTTCTCCCACACTAATAAGTCATACATATTTAGAGAGCTTTTTTATTGCTTGCACCGATGACAACTTACTTGGAGGATCTTACTCAATCCATAGGTAGATATGGTGGACTCTCATGGCAAAACTGGTTTAAGGGTGTTTGGAAGCACAAGTAGTATCTCTACTTAGTGCAAAGAATTTGGCTAGCATGAGGGGGAAAGGAAAGCTCAAACAAGTTGGATGATCTAAGACAATATGATTTATCTCAGATGTAAGAAAACATAACCCATTACGTTGTCTTCCTTGTCCAACGTCAACCCTTTAGCATGTCATATTTTAATGAGTGCTCACAATCATAAAAGATGTCCAAGATAGTGTATTTATATGTGAAGACCTCTCTTTCTTTATTACTTCCTATTAATTGCAACGATGACCAAAACTATGTTTGTCAACTCTCAACAACTTTTATTCATCATACTCATACTCTTTCTATGTGAGCTCATTACTCTCCATAAGATCAATATGATCTCTTTTATTTCATTTTTATTCTTTTTCTCTTTTCTTTTATTCACTCAAGATTATAGAGAAATAATCAAGCCCTTGACTCAACACTAATCTTTATTATATATATATAGCTTACAGACTCGATTACATAGAAGGATCATAAAGCAAAACTCACAACTATATCATACTAAAACATTATGCTACTAGATCAAGATATTACCAAAAGGATCGAACTAAGAAAAAAGGTAAAGATAGGAGTGATGGTGATACGACACCGGGGCACTCCCCCAAGCTTGGCTGCTGCCAAGGGGAGTTCCCATACCAGATACTCAATTCTTCTTTGTTGGTGGAGAGGGTGGAGTTGTCGATGATGTAGGCTTCTTCCTTAATTTGCGTTTGAGGACATAATTTTGATCCCTCGGGTCATTGATCTCCTGCTCATGGCTTAATATCTTCTTGCATAATTTCTGTTTGTTTTCATGCAAGAGGCGAAAAGGGATAAACTTGATCTTAGGTTTCTTTGCTCTATCAGGGAGGCTTGACTTTTTGAACTCCACATGCATATCCACAGGTTGAGGTAATGGGACTTCATCTTCATCTGAGCTCGTCTCCTCCTTTCCCTTAGGTTCATAGTCCTCTTCTTCTTCCGTAGTCCAACCAAAATGCTCCACGTCCCCATAGACCTTAGGATGTACAAGATAATCAGCCACATAGCTTTCTCCTTCCGAATCCTGGGACGACATATTGCTCTAATCTGTAGCAGGAACAACTCGAAACAAGAACATGAGATTTTTGCGTGATACGGTGGTCAAAACCTTCGGGAGATTATATAATGAATTTTTACCAACCAAAATACGTATCATGCAAGAAAACGGAGTCCGGAGAGCACACGAGGTGCCCACGAGGTTGGGGGGCGTGCCCTCCACCCTTGTGGAGCCCTCGTGTCCTTCCTGGACTGCTTCTTATTTTTCTATTTTTCTAAATATTCCAAAACGGAAGAAAATTGCCATTAGAACTGTTTTGGAGTTGGTTTACTTACCATACCACATACCTATTCCTTTTCGGAGTCTGAAACGTTCCAGAAAGTGTCCCTTATGCATTCCTCTGGGGTTACGGTTTCAATAACACTGGTTTCAACATTTATAGGATTACCTGAGATATAATGTTTGATTCTTTGACCGTTCACCACCTTCGGATTTGTGCCTTCGAAGTTGTTGATTTTTAATGCACCGGAACGATAGACCTCCTCGATAACATAAGGACCTTCCCATTTAGAGAGAAGTTTTCCTGCAAAAAATCTTAAACGAGAGTTGTATAGCAATACATAATCACCTACATTAAACTCACGCTTTTGTATTCTTTTGTCATGCCATCTTTTAACTTTTTCTTTAAACAATTTGGCATTCTCAATGGCTTGGGTTCTCCATTCATCAAGTGAGCTAACGTCAAATAACCTCTTCTCACCGGCAAGTTTGAAATCATAGTTAAGCTCTTTAATATCCCAATAAGCCTTATGTTCTAGTTCGAGAGGTAAGTGACATGCTTTTCCATAAACCATTTTATACGGAGACATACCCATAGGATTTTTATATGCAGTTCTATAGGCCCATAATGCATCATCAAGTTTCTTGGACCAATTCTTTCTAGACCTATTAACAGTCTTTTGAAAAATTAATTTGAGTTCCCTATTACTCATTTCTACTTGAGCACTAGACTGTGGGTGATAAGGGGATGCAATTATATGATTAACATCATATTTAGCAAGCATTTTACGGAAAGCACCATGAATAAAGTGTGAACCACCATCAGTCATTAAATATCTAGGGACTCCAAACCTTGGAAAAATAACTTCTTTAAGCATCTTAATAGAGGTGTTATGACTGGCACTACTAGTTGGAATAGCTTCTACCCACTTAGTAACGTAATCAACAACAACTAAAATATGTGTATATCCATTAGAGGAAGGAAATGGTCCCATATAATCAAAGCCCCAAACATCAAATGGTTCAATAACAAGTGAATAATTCATAGGCATTTCGACGTCTACTAATATTACCAATTCTTTGACATTCATCACAAGATACAACAAACTTACGGTCATCCTTGAAGAGAGTAGGCCAATAAAAACCGGATTGCAATACCTTATGTGCAGTTCTATCTCCAGCGTGGTGTCCTCCATAAGCTTTGGTGTGGCACTTGCGAAGGATCTGTTCCTGTTCATGCTTAGGTACACAATGTCTAATGACACCATCTACTCCATCTTTATAAAGGTGTGGGTCATCCCAAAAGTAATGTTGTAAATCATAGAAGAACTTTTTCTTTTGTTGGTATGTGAAACTAGGTGGTATAAATTTAGCAATCATGTAATTAGCATAATCAGCATACCATGGAGTAGTATGAGAAGCATTTATGACATTTAATTGTTCATCATGAAAGCTATCATCAATAGGTAGTGGGTCATCAAGAACATTTTCTAACCTAGACAGGTTATCTGCAACGGGGTTCTCAGCTCCCTTTCTATCAATAATATGCAAATCAAATTCGTGTAGCAAGAGAACCCATTATGAGTCTAGGTTTAGCATGTTTATTTTCCATAAGATATTTAATAGCAACACGATTAGTCTGAATAGTTACTTTAGAATCAACAATATAAGGTCTGAACTTATCATAAGCAAATAGAACTGCTAAGAATTCTTTTTCAGTAGTAGCATAATTTCTCTGAGCATTGTCTAGAGTTTTACTTGCATATTGAATAACATTTAATTTCTTATCAACTCTTTTTCCTAGAACAGCACCTACAACATAATCACTAGCATCACACATAATTTCAAAGGGTAAATTCCAATCAGGTGGCTGAACAATAGGTGCAGAGATCAATGCTTTCTTAAGTATTTCAAATGCTTCTACGCAATCATCATAAAAAACAAATGGTATATCTTTTTGTAATAAATTAGTCAGAGGCCGAGAAATTTTTAAGAAGTCCTTAATGAATCACCTATAAAAACCGGCGTGACCAAGGAAACTTCTTATACCTTTGATGTACTTGGAACATGGCATCTTTTCAATAGCATCAACCTTAGCTTTATCAACTTCAATACCTCTTTCAAAAACTTTATGCCCCAAGACAATACCTTCATTAACCATAAAGTGGCACTTCTCCCAATTCAAGACAAGGTTAGTTTCTTCACATATCTGCAAAACTCGATCAAGATTGCTTAAGCAATCATCAAAAGAGGATCCATAGACGGAAAAATCGTCCATGAAAACCTCACAAATCTTTTCACAAAACTTAGAGAATATAGCCATCATGCATCTTTGAAAGGTAGCAGGTGCATTCCATAAACCAAAAGGCATACGTCTATATGCAAAAGTACCAAAAGGGCAAGTAAAAGTGGTCTTTGATTGATCATCGGCTGACACCGGTATTTGAGAGAAACCAGAATAACCATCTAGAAAGCAAAAGTGTGTATGTTTGGATAATCTTTCTAGAATTTGATCAATAAATGGTAAGGGGTAATGATATTTTTTAGTAGCCTTATTTAATTTGCGGAGATCAATTACCATCCTATAACCTGTAATAATTCTTTGCGGAATCAATTCATCTTTATCATTAGGAACGATAGTAATACCTCCCTTCTTAGGGACACAATGAACAAGACTTACCCACTGAGTATCAGCAACGGGATAAATTATACCTGCCTCAAGGAGCTTTAGTATTTCTTTTCTTACCACTTCTTTCATCTTAGGATTCAGCCGTCGTTGGTGATCACGAACTGGTTTGGCATCTTTCTCCAAATTTATTTTGTGTTGACATAGTGTGGGACTAATGCCCTTAAGATCACCGAGATTATACCCAATAGCAGCACGGTGCTTCTTCAGAGTTTTCAATAATCTCTCTTATTCTTGCTCTGAAAGGTTAGTACTAATAATAACAGGATATATCTTTTTATCATTAAGATAAGCATATTTAAGAGTATTAGGTAACGGTTTAAGCTCAAACACGGGATCACCCTTGGGTGGAGGAGGATCCCCTAGGATTTCGATAGGCAAATTGTGTTTCAGGATGGGTTCCTGTTTAAAGAACACTTCATCTATTTCCCTTCTTTCATTCATAAACATATCATTTTCATGGTCTAGCAAATAGTGTTCTAAAGGATCACTAGGAGGTACGGCAATAAAAGCAAGACCAATAATTTCATCTTTACTAGGGAATTCCTCTTCACGGTGTTGTCTACTAAATTTAGAGAAATTAAACTCATGAGACATATCACCCAAACCAATAGTAACAACATCCTTTTCGTAGTCTATCTTAGCATTAACAGTGTTCAAGAAGGGTCTACCAACTATAATGGGACAAAAGCTATCTTGTGGGGAACCAAGAACAAGAAAATCAGCAGGATATTTAGTTTTCCCACACAAGACTTCAACTTCTCTAACAATTCCCATTGGTGAAATATTATCTCTATTGGCAAGTTTAATTGTGACATCAATATCTTCTAACCCAGTAGGTGCAATATCATGCATAATTTCTTTGTATAAGTCAATAGGTATAGCACTAGCACTAGCACCCATATCACATAAGCCATGGTAATAATGATCTCCTATTTTAACAGAAATAACAGGCATGCCTACCACATGTCTATGTTTATCTTTAGCATAGGGTTTGGCAATTCTAGCAGTTTCATCACGGAAATGAATAACATGCCCATCAATATTATCAGATAAGAGATCTTTAACAATAGCAATATTAGGTTCAACTTTAACTTGCTCAGGAGGTGTATAGGTTCTAATATTGCTTTTACAGAAAAGGTGGTTTCTCAACATAAGCAATAGGAACAATATGATCATTTTAAGTGATAGTCTTTTCTTCAACTTTAATAGGTGCAGCTACTTTTACTTCTATGGGAGGATGATATTTAAACCACTTCACCCTAGGGAGATCAACATGAGTAGCAAAAGATTCACAGAAAGAAGCTACTATTTCAGAGCCAAGTCCATATTTAGTGTTAAATTTACGGAGAACATCGGTATCCATAAAAGATTTAACACAATCAAACTTAGGTGTCATACCTGACTTCTTACCTTCATTGAGGTCCCAATCTTCAGAGTTGCGTTTAATTCTTTTCAATAAATCCCATTTGAATTCAATAGTCTTCATCATAAAAGAGCCAACACAAGAAGTGTCGAGCATGGTGTGATTATCATCAGAAAGCCGAGCATATAAATTTTGAATAATTATTTCTCTTGGAAGCTCATGATTGGGGCATGAATATAACATTGATTTAAGCCTCCCCAAGCTTGAGCGATGCTTTCTCCTTCGCGAGGCTAAAAATCTATCTATTATATAATTAATACAGAAGTAAAAGAAGCCATCACGTTCATCCACATAGATTAGATAATCCTAGCCACTATTTTCTTATATTAACGGCTCAGATTTAAAATTATAATGTTACATACAGATATTGTTGTAAACTAACAATTAGGCTGTCACGTACACATATTACAGGCACGTAATTGGAGTGCTTCAGATTTGACAAGGTAAAAAAACTAATTTGGAAAGAGCGTTCAGATTTAACAAGGAAAAAAAGCAATTTGGAAGGAGTCAACCAGAGAGAAAACAGCTTGCATTAGCGTACATGCATAGGACTCTCACAACCAGGACAAAGGACAAATGGATACAGCGTGGGAAAACTAGACGGAAAGCACTAGATTTGTATTAGATGCGGCCAGCCAGCCAGCCCAATAAAAAAAATGATACGGCCGGCCATGTGACCTAACAAAGCAAATCCCGTTTGGGCATGCTATGCATGTAACAACTAACAAATGCCATCATTACATGAGAAACCAATGCATGGGTGTATGTTTACTTTCTCCTTCAAAATTTCTACCCATAGTCCAAACTATGCAAACAATATACCCCTTCTGACTAGCGTGACAAGCCGGACATGGCTATGAGAATGAAATTGTCATTCCGATGAAATAAGTAATGATTTTAACTCATATTTTTTGCTTTTTTATATTAAGAAATTGCACTACGAAATAAAAAATGCTCAACCAGGACTTCAGAAAATCTAATGTTTCTATGATCAGCTCAAGACACCATCGAGAATTCTGAATAATTTTAAGCCATATTAATTGATTCTTCATTATACCAGCTACTACCTAGAATCGTAATAGCTAGCCTGCGGGTGAGGCGTTTCGGATTTAGAGCTCGATGGAATTCGAAACTTTCCAAAAATCCAGAATCAATCTTTCAAGCTTCCAAAATACTAAAAATAGATACATAAGTACTATATAAATAATCATTTTTTGGGAACGTTAGCTAATCTAGACACATGTAAAATTTTCATTATTAAGTAGGTTTTACGTGATCTATATAAAAAATAAAACCATGCACTTTTATAGTGGAGAGTACATATATGTGCTATAGTTACATGATTTTGTTACTTTTTTGTAGATCGCATATAAATTTTTTTTTGCCATGAAACTATACAGACAAGTAGTATGCATTCATATCTATGTGTGTATTATTAAAAAGAATTGAAACCTAACCTTTTAATTTTTTAATTTTTCAAACATCAAGTTCCATAGGCTACACGTACATGCATGCATGTGTTTCAAAGATATAAGCTTTTTTGTGGGGTATATGCATATTATTAATTTTCTAGATGGAACATATATCATGCATGTGTGTAAGATCCCTTGGCTTTGAAGTACTTGTGCATTTCTTACATAGATGACAAATGCGTTGGACTTTCTGTTATAAGCTCCACTTGATTAATAATGCATGGTTATGTAGTGTTCAGGTAGAATTTAGGACATCTGATGCTATAATAAAGGACTACAAAATGAATTTACTCATTTATTTTTTTATTTTTTGTGATATCTTCTAGCATATGTTTATTTTCACTGTCCGGGCCACCCGGATAGTTTGTATGAATACATACAAATAGTTTTTCTAAATGAAAAACAACAGTTACTTAGACTTAGATGGCCAGGCTACACAAACAATTAGAGTGAGATGATATAGTCATGAGTATTTAGAAGCATGCATGGAAGGTTAACAACCAAGATATCGTGCTATCTAGAAACAATATTCACTTCAAATAGTGATGATGCAGATAGAGGAAGACAACATAATATTTACGATTTAATCATTAAAGAAATGGCTTGGCGTGGTAGGAAGCAAACATCAGTGCCATAGACATCGATGACTTTACCATATACTTACTAAAAATATCCCACATGTAGTTTGATCATGTTTTCTTTGGACACGTACACACATTCCAACTAAAATATTATTTGTATTTTAAATGATCTATCAAGGGGAACTGACAATCAACAGTGGAAGAGATAAATATGAACATTGGTATGGAATTATATGGCATTGCATGGAAGAGCGCCGATTTTTTCATGGAACAATTCACAAATAACACAGTAAAAACGTAATTCCAAAATATTATCTCTTTTCTGGATATGCAAAATTTGGCCTTTTTAATATATCTTAACTGCCGATGGAAAAATAGTGGTGGAGATGTTTTTTGCTAAATATAAATATTAGAGAATGGCACAAAAGATCTGGAAGCATACATATGAATATGAGGATATATGACAGTGTGCTAATAGATAGTGTTGGAACAGATAACAATGTATGGCTGCAAATAATCAATTTTTTCATTTTATCGATAAAAATTCTAAAACAATATTTGATGCAAAGATAAATGAACATGGATGAAAACGTGAAACCGTGAAATCTGGAGATTAGTACCAAAGCCAATGGTTTCACATGGTGGGATACATGCATTGGTCCTTTTGATATTTCATTGTGGGACAACCATATCATTTGAAACAACTTTATCAAAAATGTAGCAAAGTTTAACCATATTTATAATACTATATATTTAAGCTATATTTGTTTATATAAATACATATACAGGAATAAATTGAATGGATAAACATACGTAGAGCAAAACCAACAAAATAAATAAAGTTGTAAAGGAAGTCTAGCCGCGCAAATGCGCGGGTCACCCAGCTAGTTATATATATAATTGCGATCACGATGAACAAGATGCATAGGATAAAACTTCTGATGAAATTCCAATTTCAATCGTTTGTAGTTCCATGATCCCATATCATCACATAGCCTGTACCATGTCAATGCGTCTCCCTTCAAAGATAAAGGGAAGACCTTCTTCTTAATAACATCACCGGGTATACCTGCAAGCTTAAATAATCCACAAACTTCATCCACGTATATTAGGTGCTCATCAGGATGCTTTGTTCCGTCTCCTGCAAAAGGATTAGCTAGCAGATTTTCTATCATACTAGAAGGAATCTCAAAGTAGACATTTTTATTTTCAGTAGGTTCAGTTGGTTGATGAGCAACTCTTTGCTCTACTGGTCGGGGTGAAGATACCCCAAAAAAGCCCCTCAGAGGGTTACTTTCCGTAGTAACAAGTGATAGTAAATTTCAGCACACTATATAAATTTTTCCTTACCAAATTCCACCTACCAAAGGCGCTTCACTCCCCGGCAATGGCGCCAGAAAAGAGTCTTGATGACCCACACGTATAGGGGATCTATCGTAGTCCTTTCGATAAGTAAGGGTGTCGAACCCAACGAGGAGCAGAAGGAAATGATAAGCGGTTTTCAGCAAGGTATTCTCTGCAAGCACTCAAATTATAGGTAACAGATAGTTTTGTGATAAGATAATTGGTAACAAGCAACAAGTAACAAAAGTAAATAAAGTGCAGCAAGGTGGCCCAATCCTTTTTGTAGCAAAGGACAGGCCTGGACAAACTCTTATATAGAGAAAAGCGCTCCCGGGGACACATGGGAATTATCGTCAAGCTAGGTTTCATCATGATCATATGATTCGCGTTCGGTACTTTGATAATCTGATATGTGGGTGGACCAGTGCTTGGGTACTGCCCTAACTTGGACAAGTATCCCACTTATAATTAACCTCTATTGCAAGCATCCGCAACTACAACAAAAGTATTAAGGTAAACCTAACCATAGCATGAAACATATGGATCCAAATCAGGCCCTTACGAAGCAACGCATAAACTAGCGTTTAAGCTTCTGTCACTCTAGCAACCCATCATCTACTTATTACTTCCCAATGCCTTCCTCTAGCCCCAAATAATGGTGAAATGTCATGTAGTCGACGTTCACATAACACCACTAGAGGAGAGACAACATACATCTCATAAAAATATCGAACGAATACCAAATTCACATGACTAGTAATAGCAAGACTTCTCCCATGTCCTCAGGAACAAACGTAACTACTCACAAAGCATATTCATGTTCATAATCAGAGGGGTATTAATATGCATAAAGGATCTGAACGTATGATCTTCCAACAAATAAACCAACTAGCATCAACTACAAGGACTAATCAACACTACTAACAACCCACAGGTACCAATCCCAGACTTAGAGACAAGAATTGGATACAAGAGATGAAATAGGGTTTGAGAGGAGATGGTGCTGGTGAAGATGTTGATGGATATTGACCCCCTCCCGATGAGAGGATCGTTGGTGATGATGATGGTGATGATTTCCCCCTCCTGGAGGGAAGTGTCCCCGGCAGAACAGCTCTGCTGGAGCCCTAGATTGGATCCGCCAAGGTTCCACCTCGTGGCGGCAGAGTCTCGTCCCGAAAGCTTGCTTATGATTTTTTCCTCATCGAAAAACTCCATATAGCAGAATATGGGCATCGGAGGGCCACCAGGGGAGCCACGGGGCAGGGGGCATCCCCAGGGTGGTAGGGCGCGCCCCCACCCTCGTGGGCAGGGTGTGGCCCCCCTCCGGAACTTCTTGCGCTCGGTATTTTTTATATATTCTGAAAATGACTTCCATGAAGTTTCGGGACTTTTGGAGCTGTGCAGAATAGGTCTTTAATATTTGCTCCTTTTCCAGCCCAGAATCCCAACTGCCGGCATTCTCCCTCTTTATGTAAACCTTGGAAAATAAGAGAGAATAGGCATAATTATTGTGACATAATGTGTAATAACAACCCATAATGCAATAAATATCGATATAAAAGCAGGATGCAAAATGGACATATCATGAGGACAGCTGGCTGGCCCGAAGCAAAAACACAGCCAACAAGGCAGGCCCCTATGAGGCCAAAAACAGCACCGGCAAGTTCCGGCGCAATAGACACAAATGCCGAAGCAATAGCAATAACACCGACGACACCACAGTGAACGCCGGATTCAACGACTCCATGGGAGAAAAAGTCCAGGAGAAGACGGTGGTACAGAGGCTCTTCGCAGTGATGCCGCGACGGTTCTCCCCCATCATCAGCACGATTGTGCAATGGGGAGACATCTCCAAGATGTCGGTGGCCGAGGCTATGGGGCGTCTTCGGACGTTCGAAGAGAGCGAGTCTGATCACCATGATGACCGTGGCGGCAAGGAAGATCAGTTGCTCCTCATGACACGCACGCTTGAGTCGCTGTTGCAGAAGAAAAAGGGTGCGTCAGGCGCCAGCAGCAGCAGAACAAAAGGAAAAGGGCCTCCTGTCTGTGAGCAGGCTGGACGAGGTGATCGTGGCCACCGCGGAAAGAAGGGCGGCAATGGCAATGGGAAACAAAAGAAGCACCGTAAGTTTGACATTACAAAAGTTAAATGTTTCAACTGTGATGTAAATGGTCATTTTGCCTCTGATTGTCCGGAACCGAAGCAAGAGAAAACACATCTTGCAGAAAAAGAAGAAGATGATGATCCAGGACTACTCATGATTGTGGTGTGTGAGGAAGCATGTGACCCCAGCTGAGGTGACAGAGACCGTAATGATGAATGAGGAAAGAGTGGTGCCCAAGTTGATAGGTGAGCAGCAAAAGGACGCCTGGTACTTAGATACAGGGGCAAGTAACCACATGTCAGGCTGTAAGGAGTTGTTCACTGATCTTGATGATGGGGTGAAAGGTACAGTACGTTTTGATGATGGCTCACTAGTTGATATACAGGGAAGAGGCAAGGTTATACTTCAGTGCAAAACTGGTGAACATTGTGTGCTGACAAGTGTGTCCTATATTCCTCGCCTAAGAAGCAACATCATCAGTATAGGCCAGCTTGATGAGGTTGGTGTCAAAACAGCAGTTGAGCATGGATACATGGCCGTGTCCGATCAAGCGAAGGTGGTCGCCAAAGTGAAAAGGTCACCAAACCGGTTGTACATACTGCAGGCAACTCGAGCATAGCCGGTGTGTTTGGTGGCAAATTATGGTGAAGCAGAGTGGTTGTGGCATGCACGTTTTGGACATGTAAATTTCAGAACATTGCGTGAGATGTCTCAAAAAAACTTGGTGGAAGGGATGCCACACATAGACCATCTGGAGCAAGTTTGTGATTCCTGCCTTGCTGGGAAGCATCACCGGACCCCCTTTCCAAAGACAGCGATGTACCGAGCGGCAGCTCCACTCGAGCTTGTTCACGCAGATCTTTGCGGCCCAATCTCACCACTGACGCCCAGCAAGCGAAGGTATTTTGTTTTGATAGTCGATGACCTTACTAGGTATATGTGGGTGTCACTGATCAGGAGTAAGGATTAGGCACTGGATGCTCTCAAGAAATGGCATAATTGTGCAGAAATTGAGGCGGGTCGCAAGCTGAAGGCACTGTGAACAGATCGGGAGGAGAGTTCCACTCAAATGAATTTGGTGCCTACTGTGATAGTCTTGGTGTGAAGCATTTTCTGACGGCACCGTATTCGCCCCAGCAGAATGGGGTTGCAGAGAGGAGGAATAGGACCATTGTTGAGATGCCCCGTAGCCTTCTGAAGAACAAAAAATTGCCTGGAAAGCTGTGGGGTGAGGCAGTAGCCACTGCTGTATATCTGCTGAATCGGGTGTCCACTAGAAGTGTAAAAGGAATGACGCCGTATGAGGGCTGGTTCAGAAAGAAGCCAAAGGTACACCATTTGCGCACCTTTGGTTGCATCATTCATGTGAAGAATGTTAGTTCTAATCTTGTTACAGGTCAATAGTTCATATCATGCATGCATATTTAGTTAGAGGTTAATTAGTCTGCATGGACCATACACGTGATGGTTGCGTACGTGTGTGTTTTGAGTCGTTGCATGTACGTAGAAATTGTAGCCAGAAGCGTGCTTGTTCACGTTGCGGCGTGTGGGTTTGTTTAGACCACGATCAAGCCGTGGGATGGCACGACATAGGTGGATCATGGAGTTAGTTTCGGCCGAGTGGTCCGGATGTTATCCTTGTAATCTCTCAGGTTGTTACGGGAGAAAGAATAAGAAGAGAAAAAACCAAGAAAAGAGGCAAGTTGTTGCGCCTCGGAAAACTCTGGTACTCCGGTGTTCGTCTTCGCCTCTCTCTCTCGTTCCTCTCCACCGTGTTCGCGTGTCTAGTCTCGCATTTGTTCCAACAATTGGTATACAGAGCTAGGTCGCGAGGCGTTTTCGTGGCGGTCATCGAAGGAGTTCGGCAACAGCGGCGACGGGTGATACATCTCCGAAGAGTAGTGTTGGGAAGAGCGGCGGCGGCGGGAAGTACACGCCGGCGGCAGCCAGGAAGGCTAATGCAGCGGATGGCGGTGCTGTCGTGCTCGCTACCCCGTCGAGGGCCATGATTGTGCCCGGCCAGTATCTGGTGCTGACGGACACCAAGTACTCGCTGTGGGCTGCGAAGATGAAAGTCCTGATGAAGCCGTTGCGTGTTTGGTCCGCGATTGAAGGCTCCAGTGAGTATGATTAGGCTGCGGACGAAGGGGCGTTCGCCGCGCTCTCTCAATCCGTTCCGGATCACGTGATGCTGTAGGTTGCGGAGTGCGACACCGCGCGTGAGGCGTGGGAGATGATACGGTGTGCGCGCCTCAGCGAGGATCGCGTGAGGAAGGCGCATGAACGACAACTGAAGAGACAGTTCGATCGCCTCAACATGGCTGACGGGGAGACGATCCCGGAGTTCGCCAAGAAGCTCATCCCGCTAGTGAGCGAGATCCGCTCCCTCGGCGTCAAACTTGAAGATGAGGCCGTGGTGGAGCGTCTCTTCAGCGCCATTCCAGGCCGTTTCATGGACATCGTCAACACCATTGAGCAATGGGGTGATGTCTCAGCGATGAATGTACAAGAGGCGATTGGGCGCCTCACTGCGTTGGAGCAGAACCAGCGCGATCGTCGTCACAGTGGCGGCGATGAAGGCGAGAAGCTGATGCTGGTTTCACGTGCCCAGCTAGAGGAGTTGATCCTTAAAGAGAAGAAGAAAGGGGAGGGCTCCAGCAGCGGCAACAAGAACGACGACGAAGGGCACAGTGGTGGCCGTGGCGACAAGGAAAAAACCTGCGGCAAGTTTGACAAGTCGAAGATTACCTGCTTTGAGTGCGGGGAGAAAGGGCATTTCAAGTCTGAGTGTGAGGCATGGAAGAAAGAGAAGGCGCTCCTAGCTGCTGCCGACGTCGACGAGCCCGCGCTGCTCATGGCTGTGGCATGTGAGCTTGCACCTGAGGTGGAAGACACCACGAGTGTGGTTGAGCCTACAGAGATGGAGGCAGAGGGCAGCCATGCACTGGGCGGCGACTCCTTCGTGTCCTCTGATGCATCCATGGAGGCTGAGGTCAAGCGGCTGCGTGGTGCGTTGGCCGCTGCTAATGCAAAGGTGCATGCCATGTCCGATGAGTACATGACAGTCACGAGCGGACTTGTTGGTGTACGCCAGCGAGGAGAAGGCCAAGCTTCTAGAGGTGCAGCGCGTGCTCTGCAAGGACAATGACCTGCTGCATGCCGTCATGAACAAGACGACGGCAGGCACGCGGACAACTGCAACAACGCCAGCTGCAGTAACGCCGGCGGCCGTGACGCCGGCCACGAAGACACTCGGCCTGAACAAGCCGGGAGTGCAGCTCGTGGAGAAGGGCCACGTCAAACTTGAGCTATGCATGGATGGATCATCCAATGATGTTGATGCATGGTGGCTTGATAGTTGTGCTAGCAACCACATGACAGGCTCACGTTGCAAATTCAAGGAGATGATTGAAAGCATCCGTGGCCATGTGAAGCTAGGAGATGGGTCTACAGCTCTGATCGAAGGGAAAGGATCAGTACTTGTTGAGTGCCATGGTGGAGAGCTACTTCTAACCGAGGTATATTTTGTGCCAAGTTTATCAGGTAATGTGATCAGTCTGGGTAAGCTTTCAGAAGATGGCCATCAAATAGTGCTGGATCGTATGTTCCTATGGATTAGAGACATGTTTGGCAAGGTGCTGCTAAAGGTGAAAAGATCCCCCCAACAGGCTGTACAAGGTGTTGCTGAAGACACCAGGCGGGGCCGGCAGCAAAAGTTTGCTTGGTGTAGGCGGCGGCGACGGCACCGACGTCGAGATGGCATCAAGATCTTCGGTACGCAAGAACTAATGAGTTACAAGATTAGGGAGGTGAATGTTAGTCCTAATCTTGTTACAGGTCAATAGTTCATATCATGCATGCATATTTAGTTAGAGGTTAATTAGTCTGCATGGACCATTCATGTGATGGTTGTGTACGTGTGTGTTTTGAGTCGTTGCATGTACGTAGAAATTGTAGCCAGAAGCGTGCTTGTTCACGTTGCGGCGTGTGGGTTTGTTTAGACCACGATCAAGTCGTGGGATGGCATGACATAGGTGGATCGTGGAGTTAGTTTCGGCCGAGTCGTCCACCTGTTATCCTTGTAATCTCTCAGGTTGTTACGGGAGAAAGAATAAGAAGGGAAAAAAGCAAGAAAAGAGGCAAGTTGTTGCGCCTCGGAAAACTCTGGTGCTCCGGTGTTCGTCTTTGCCTCTCTCTCGTTCCTCTCTTCCGTGTTCGCGTGTGTAGCCTCGCATTTGTTCCAACATGAAGAATGTCAATCCTCATTTGAAGAAGCTAGAAGACCGAAGTCAGCCAATGGTGTTTATTTGCTATGAACCAGCATCTAAGGCCTACCATGCACTTGACCCTGTTTCACGAAACTTACATGTGAGTAGGCACGTTGTGTTTGAGGAGGAGAAACAGTGGGACTGGCAGGCAACCGAGAATAAGAAAGATGAAGGCAGTAGGAACATCTTCACGGTTTTATGGCTGGAGGTGCGGACAGTGATGCAAAAGAGGCCTGCCGTGGAACCGAAAATAGCTAAGATCCCTGCCATGGCGACACACTCAAGCGCAGCAAGCAGCCCTGCCATGTCGACTCCTGTCTCCGCAAGTTTCATAACCACGGCTGCTACAACAAGCCAGACCGCTTCAGGTGCATCTAGCAGTCAGATTACATCCGTGGGCCCGCAAGGAAGGCGCCTCCTTGATGAAATCTATGAGGAGACGCACGAGATCCCAACGGAGTATTCAGGATTGTGCTTGTTGGCTGCTGAAGAACCCAACAGCGTAAAAGAAGCTTTGTGCAGTGCAGACTGAAAGAAGGCAATGGAGATGGAGATGAAATCCATCCATGAGAACAAGACATGGGTTCTAGCGACACTACCAAAGGGCCAAAAAGCAATAGGCCTCAAATGGGTATTCAAGGTTAAGAAAGATTCAGAGGGGAAGATTGTGAAATACAAAGCCAGATTGGTTGCTAAAGGCTATGCTCAGCGACATGGGGTGGATTTTGACAAAGTATTCACACCTGTAGCTAGAATGGAAACAGTGAGAGTTCTCATTGCTCTAGCAGCTCAGGGGAGGTGGGAAATACATCACATGGATGTCAAATCCGCCTTCCTTAATGGTGAGCTGGCCGAGGAGGTTTACGTGCAACAACCTCCAGGATTTGTTGAAGGTACTGACGAACATCAGGTGCTGAAGCTAAAAAAACACTCTATGGGCTGCGGCAAGCGCCTAGAGCATGGAACATCAAGTTGCATGAAACACTTGTGTCAATTGGAGTGGTGGAGCAAGGGAGCGGGGTATCCTGGCAGCGTGGGGAGGAAGACGAGCGGCCGGAGCAGGGGAGCGGTGCCGGGGGTAACAGTGGTGATGATGGGGCAGGCGGAAGCGGCAGCACGTCTGGTATCGAGGTGGGGGTGGGGGTTGGGAACTGGGATGGATAACTGATGAGAAAACCGAAGAGATAAGGCGATGGGGTGAGCTCAGGGAAGAACTGAGGAGTCCATGCCACGCCTGGAGGACCGGCTGATTTTTTTTTCTTACTACGTGCAAGCAGTTTGGATGGACCGGTAAATATCTTCCACTTTTTTTTAGGAGTGCACACATGTGTTTGTTCTCCAAAACTATGCACGCATTGTGGGATTGAGTGATATTATTATTCAAAGGAGTATGCACACACGAGCGAATACACATATGCTTGCATGTCCTATAAAGTAAATATAAAATAAATTGTCTCCAGCCACTATTGTTCTCATTTCATACGAGTGTGTAATAAATCATTGGCGTCAAAACACATTTACGTGTCATGGCAATCGAATCTTTAGTTGATCTCAATTGCGATGAAAAATCATGCATGTACGCAATAGAACATGACTGGCGCCCCTAAGAATTCTATTGTTAATTGATTCATTATTTTTATCATCATCAAACTTATCCTCTACATGTCTAGCCTAATTAATGATAAATTAACGTTTGCTTCGCAGTAAAACACGCCACTTTTTTCTCCCGTTGCAACGCACGGGCATATTTGCTAGTTACTCTATCATAATAGATAACGACATGTAATTACGTGGTATACATCTAAATGTAAAGACAAGTAAAAAAAAGTATCACCCACAAAAAAAAGTAAAACAAAGTAAACCTTAAACAATCAAATAATGTTCAAGAGGTTATTTCATGATATATAGCACTATATACAAGACATATTTAGGGATTAATCAGTACTAGAAGATTACTAATGAAATTAATCCTAAATATGAACAACTAATTGGATAAAATTGGTGTGTTTCTTAAATCAAATTCTCCCTCTAATGGAGTAATATATAATTCCTCAAAACTTACATATATATATATATATATATATATATATATATTTTAATTTTCTCAATGCTTAACTTGGTATTAGGTAGAACATCATGCAACATTATGTGAAGGTTAATCTCGGAAGCCATGATACTGTTGTTTTAGAAATTTAGTTGCATCCTCACTATCAATTATATAGGTGCAGTTGCAAAAGGGAAGCATTGGATCATGAATTTTTTACATAGATACATATATTGTTTGCTCACAAACAAAAACGGTTAGAATAAACGAAAACACAAAAATAAATTACAAAGTATAAAAGATTGGTGATATAAACAGCAATGCAATATTTTTACAATTATGTTTCTGATCCCGACAAGCTAAAAGTTACGGATCTGAAATTTCAGTTTCTCTAGGATTTGTTTGAGTTCTTACCGAGGACAACATAATAGAAATAATAATATGACTTCGATACAATTAGTATTTGTTTGTAACAACTTATAAAAGAGAATAATACAAAATTAGGATGGTGCGTGTGCATGTTCTCGGGCTACTGTGGAAGGTACTACAAAAGGCATCCATATATATTAGAGACATAGACATAGAAAATAACTCATATTTCCATAGTTTTATTTAATCATCTAAACTTATTAATCAAGGCACATATAGCCAAGGCTCGTGGCCCCTATAGCTATCTCTAAACTTATAAGGACATTGAACGCAACATATCTGATTTGTTGAAAGTTCAATGAAGCAATCGCCCATCCAGAATTTGTCAGTTGCTTGCACTCCTTTCCCTTCAAGCACAAAATATTTCCCTAATAATAAAGTGGCTATTCCTTCTGTCTGCTCACTGTTGCGGCTATTTTACAAAAAATCCCTCCTGCTTTTTGGTATTCAACACACAGTCTTTTTTAGTGGAAATATGAGAAAATGTTTCAATTTTAGGAAAGGGGCCCTGCAATTCTATGTATTCAACCCGCAGGCAACACACACGACCACGGGCTCGTTCGATGCGTGCTGGTAGGGCACCGCCGCCAGCAGCCGATCTACACGGTGACTGGTCTACTTCTCCGGCCATCCATTGCCGGAGGCCAATATTCCTCCTTCTCTCGTGCCTCTGATTTGGATCGGAGTCGCGGCAGTAGTGGTGCGGCTGCAGCGGGGGAGGAGGCAAGGGTGGCGGCATTGGGTGGTGGGGCCCGAAGATGAGGCAAAGGACACAATTAGGAACAGCAAGCCGGCGACTAGGACGATTATTAGTTAGTTTCATAGATTGTTTATGATGATATTGATATGTGCCAGTCGAACACCTATTTTTTTTCAGGAGATGGAATGGTTTGCCTGAATTGATTTTTTAGTATATTGATGCTTAATTACTCTGTTAGATCAGTTGTGAAAGTGTCAGTTTAGGAATCACTAAATGATAATGGTGGAGTTGATTCTGAACATTGGGAGAAGGCAGTGTTACCTGTTTTATACTGTTATTTGCACGAGTGAGTTATCTTGAATGTATGCGAAAGAAACAACAATCCACCTATTGATTTATCAATGGTGGGGAGTTTTTAGGTTGTAGGAGAACAATATGGCCTGTGGTAGTGAGTTCGATTACCTGGCCAATGTTATTGGATACCAACTTCTATTGTATTAGATTGAACTGTGATGTGGGTTTGGGAGGTCAAGATCTATCTGCTATGCCCTTGAGTCAGCTGCTTATCACTTTGACCTTGTGTTCCCCTTACCTTATGCGTATATGGTCTCCATGAATGGAAACTAAGATTAAGGTGAATTCATGGGAATTAGGATTTTTGGTCACAAGATTTGATTTTTGTAAATTGTAGTGGCAGTATAGTCAAGTGTGATATCTCATCATAAACTATCGAGACACCTTGTTGACACTCTTTGATGATCTTATTTCTGCAACTATGAATGTTTTAATATCATTAGTGGTTAAAGAATAAACACCGATAAAACTAGATACAATTAACAATTTCTTATTTTCAAGAAGATTAGAAAGAGATCAAAGTTTCATCTCCAGGTTCCTCTTTCCTCCCCTGTCCCTATCCTCTAATATTTTGTTAGATTTTCTCTTTTCAAAGGCTTTGTTGGAATTTGTTTCTTCGGTAGGGTGATTACTCCGTGGGGAAACGATATGTTGCAGCCGGGCTTCAAGCTCGCTGGTTGCGACACTTTCCTCTATACAGTGCCTACTGGCCCGGTGCCCTCAACACCATGTCAGTTCCACTATACTCTGATCTTTCTCTTCCATGTCCACAGCAAGTCAAGATTTCACAATTTCAGGTGAGATGTTGTTTCTATTTTTGTTATGTCCGCCTTTGTTATTTTTTTGATTAGGGAATAAAATAGACTGGAATTTTGTGGAAGATACATATACTTGAGGTATTGAAATGCAGTCGTAGAAAATAAAATGCAGCCATCAGTCGGTGAATCTTCAGTGGTAAGCTCAACTAATGGCTCCAAATTACAAGTGTATAGTCAAAAGTCTATTATTTATAATACGAAGATGTCTTGGACCTGAAAATTAGGAAGTTCTAGCATAAAATTGTTCTTGCCATGACAACAACATGTTCTATGTACTTCATTTTGTCTACCTATGAAAATATTTTTACCTTTAGCTCCTTACGAACACTGTTTGCTGCATCTGTATTGCTAATACACGGATCAGTCTCTAAGCCAACATATAAATGCAACTACCGGTAACAGTTTTAAGGCCCAAAGACTATAAAGAATGATGGTTGCTTGTGTTTCACCCTATTCTAGTTTGGCATTGGCACTTCTGCTAAATGTTGCACTTCGTGCTACATATATTGGTCCAGATAACAATAGTACAATCATGCGCAGTTCGGCACGATCCAGTTTGGAGTTTAAGACAGTAAATGAGAATTCCGCACTGGTATTTTTTGGCTGTTGCAAAGATTTCATAATAGATAAAACTAGTTACAAAGTTAGACTACTTCTCAGACAATGGAACTACACAATTTCTTTGTCTTGGTATCTTTTTTCTTGGGGTATGACTTTGTAGCAATCTAGTCAATGATATCATTCAGCTCCTGATTGACAGTATTATTTTAGGTCAAAGAATGATAGATATATTTTTTATTTTATCATCTTGGAAATTTATCTTCCGGCTGTAGGTTTCTCAGTCTTAGGTGTAGCCGAGGTCAAGTGTACTGAAGTCAGGTCATTTTGGGTATACGCTAGCCTGATGTGTTCAATATGGTTCAAAAGAAAGCTTATCAAGAGCCGCCGCGGATAAATCCTCACCTTTTTGTTGTTTCAGCTCCGATAAATTTTGTTACTGTGCTTCCAAGTTGCAAAGGCTAATCGGTTGTAGAATTTCATGTGCTACACTAATCCTTTGGAGATCGTTGTTTCTCTTATGAACAAATCTTAAACTATACAGCAAAAGAAGCCTTGATGGTAAAGTGTATCGGGTAGTATATTGCAGTTTTTTCTTGGAATATAGGTATTGTAAATCAATCAAAGAGTTCTGATACATCAGTGCAACTTGGCACACAACACCGGTAGGTCCAGTCAAAATGGTATGCTATAGTTGGAACTACTGAAATAAGTCGCTTGATGCTAGAGTAAATATGATGATTGTTAGAACCTGTCTTCACACAAATCTAGAATTGCAACTACTGAGATAAGTCACTTGAGGCTAGAGTAAATATGATGAATTTCAGAACCTCTCTTCACACAAATCTTATGAAACATTTTCAAGTTGATCTATCCATAGGGCACAAAAGAGGACAACAATTATGCTTCTTTTATAGCTGGGTGTATGAAGATGGATACATGCTTTTGTTCTACAAATGTGATGTAATCTTTCTCCAACATAATTAAGATATTTAAGAAAGAAAATTATATTGCTTCTATGATGCCCGTGTTTTCGATTTAGCACAATGAAGCGCATGAAAAACATGCGGCAATGAAAAAATGGTGCAGCAAAGCACGCATGTATCCTCCAGAAGCCAAACTACATGAGAAGATTCAGCATAAGGCTTATGGTGGTGATGAGAACATCATTAGAATCGTCACCACCAAGAGCTAAGCTTAGCTGCTTGTGACGTTCAACCATTATAGTGTGGTAACCTGCTCATTCTGCTCTATTTGTTATGCCTACATTTTCTCTTTCTTACGTGGCAATTCTGTTTCTGAATTTACCCTCAATATTGTTATATCTGTTTTTCTTTTGTGTATATATGTGCAGTATGCTTAGTTATTTTTATTGCATGCCTTTAAACATGTCTAGCGAAAGGTTATGTGGTAATTCATTCTATTTTTTCTGCTGACACTTCTTGCTAATTAAGCAACCAATGTTAGTTTCTTTTAATGGCCTCAGTCTTATGCGCATTTCTAATTTGGTCACACTGCTCACCAGGTTAAATGTGAAGCAAACATATAGTTACCACACTATAGCTTTTCAGGCAAGGCAGTATACAAAAACAATTTACATATTCTCAGCTGGACATATTCTTGTGACTTGCTTCCTGGGAAACTTAGCTTTTGTTTATTATTTTTATGTCTGATTTCTTTTCTACTTTCTGGTTGCAGTTAGAGTTTGTCGCCGGCAGCCAGTCTTCCTCGTGCTCCCGTGCCTCTGATTTGGATCGAAGTCGCGATAGTAGTGGTGCGGCGGCGGTGGGGGAGGAGGCGAGGGTGGCGGCGATGGGTGATGGCGGCTAGAATATGAGGCGGCCCTTGAAGGAGGATGGGGGTATGCTGCTTGTACCTACTATTGTACTATTTGTGTGACTATTCATGCATTAGCTTTTGTGAAGTTTCAGGTCAACCCTATGGCAAGTTCTTAGTTAGTATTTCCTTACATACTATCGACATCATTCTCTAGGAAAAACATATTATCTGCGTGCTATCTTTTCTCTATCAAAAAAATTCATTATGTTTTCCTTTTCGGCCAAAACATTGAGGATCCCCGCCAAATTATTATGTTGTCCTTTTCTCAATCAGTGACAAAATTTGTGTGAGATGTTCTCCCGTCCCTTTCAGCCAAATCCAATATCACAAAAAAAGTCAAAAGACCAAAGAACACAAACACACATTTAGGTGCGTTTGGCTACTTATGGCATTCAATTTGTTCACCAAAATAGATCCTTGAGATGATCTTCCTTTCGTGTGAATACATGTCACTGGCCTGCATACCAGAAAAATAACGTTAAGCTCTTTATGGACTACATGTCCTTGAGAAGTACTAAACTTTCTGCTAACTTTTGAAGTACAAGTTCTACTGTATTGGCATGGGAAAAGCATATTCATTACTAATTAAAGTTGAGGATATGTTTCCGCAAAGAATATTCATTTTTCATATTGCTTATTATCATTGCATAAAGTTTTACTTATGTATGCTAATAGCTTCACTCGAATAGTTCTCTAGATTTTTTTGGTAATTCATCTCATCCAATAGTTTGATATGTTTGCCATTATTCTAAAAACTAGCGAAGTGGCCCGCTTCATGTGCGGGCTAGAATTTTATATGTTTTGTTATAAGACCATATTATCTGGTTTATCTAAAAAATATAACCATATATGATATCATTTACAAATACGTACGTGTTTTATATCCATTTAGCATTACCTTCTAATTATGTATTACATGTCCTACTAACTGCATTTTTTATCAGCCGCGGCGTTAATATTATATTTGTAACGTTTTTCTGGTACTTTTATCATGCTACATTATTATATCCTTTTCTATAAAATTATATTTTATAGTTTCATTGGTTTCATGCAGACATAGGTAAATTTGCTAAAATTGTGGAAGTTCGACATATTAATTTTATTTTTAGTGATTGTTTATTCTAATTGTTTTTTAAAATTCTTCTATGTAGTTAGAGTGCATTATATCGTATATATATATCCATTATATTGTATTTTCTGTCTAAGGTATTTATTGTCACGATCATTTAGGTAGACACGTGCACTAAGAAGCACCAATGTTGGCTCATATTTTCACATATGCAAATTTGGATATATCAATATTCAGTATCGCAGTGTTTCCACGGGCCGCACCAGGTTGATACTACACTTTTCCCTTTCTCAGGTCTTCTTGTCATTTCAGGAACTTCCTATCAGGTTTCGGGATATGGGGAACCACAAATCAACCTCATGCATGTAGTATAGGTTCTTTGTCAAGTTTATGTGTTCTTGGCCGCGACAATATCTAGATGGTTGAGATTGTGTCATACGGAATAAGGTCTTGTAGCTCCATCATTGTAGTAGTGTGGCCATTGTGGTATACTCCATGCATGGATCCATTGGTTACCATGAGTTGATTTATCATGTTTTTTTTCTTTATAGTTCAATGTTGGTGCCATAGTTTGTTAGCATCTATTATGATTGTAGTATACTATTCATGGAGAAAGCATTCTCAACGATCTTAGGGTCCCACCAGTAAAGCCCAGCCGCTGTTAAAAAAAAGGATAATCAGAAGTACATGCACACTTGAGGAGAACATTTTATGAATTATTTTGTAAGGCTTTTATATGTTTTACTATTGGTAGTCTAGAAATATATGTCTACATGTCTACTTTTTTGAAACAAAAATGAGGAGCGGCAAAATTATTTTCATTGTTAAAAAAATAAAGAGCTCAATGGAGCTCGGTCTCTGTAGGCACTTTTCGATGGTGAGAGTAGCTACTATTGTTTATTTCTGGATTTCAAGATGCATGCAACAACTCTCTCAAATAACTCTTCGCAAGGCTGTTAACGCTACAACCCACCGTGTACTTTCCAGTGATGGGTCTTTACGAGAGGCTAAGCTAGCTAGCTAAGCTAATGTTAGCTTGATGGAATTATCTTTGATGCTTGCTGCAGCTGGCCAAATAGGATTTGGGATTACACTCCTATATGATTTACACATGGTGATTATTTTAACAGCTACCTAAGGCTAGATCAAGTGGTACCTTGCTTTGCTGAAGGGGTTCTGGTCAGTTCACACTCCCATCCGTGCTTGCGCACAATTGATCATTGATGGAAACACATGTCTAGCTCTCTCAATTGATGGAAACACATGTCTAGCTCTCTCAATCATTGGTCACGTGCCGCTGCAGACAACATATAGACCCACAAGGCCTTCCCAACTACGATGCTCTATATAACTGAAAATCAGTTACATATAAAAATAAGATTGTGAACCACAATAAGCCTGACTATTATATTTCAAGATTTGTTGCATACACTATATATATGAATGGTATTACTGATGGAAGTATGTTAGTGTCGATTGGAACTTCATTAACACACCTGCTAGTTTGGAATGAATTGAACTTATTTGGTTTATGCTAATTGTAAATAAAACATGGTCCTATATATGTGTCACAGAAAGAAATTCAGATAGAAGAGAGAAAAAGATGGGAAAACTCACTGTCAGGTCCATAGTAGAATTGCAGGAAATCAGCATTCATGTCTCCTTTCATGTTTAAACATCAACAGTCTAGAGCCCTTTTGCCATACATTACTGGGAACCATGTAACCATGCATATAGTTACAACTATCTATATATAGCCCAAAAATTAAATCTAATTATCTGATCTGACAACAAAAAGTATACAATCTAGCAGTTACATATATGGAAAATATTCAGAAAATTGTTTTCATTCTTGGTGATCAAGTCAATTGCATAGTTATTTTCATGCGATCGACTTCAAGGATGAAAACAGAGTAGAGATGACCGTGTCATTAGTCCGGTACAGTTCCCTCACACGACAGCTTCATGACACCCACGGTAGCCTATGTTGGCACAGGCATGGCCTTGACGACGCACACCTCGAGTATTTTCTGACGACGGCACACGTACAACCTACAGCCGATTACTTTCCAGCCGGTAGAGTGGAGGCCTGTCGTACGTAGAACTGTTCCGTCAAGATAGGCAGGATGTATATGGCGAGGTGCACACTAAGCCTGAAGCAGCTAGTCTAGCTGCTGGATGGTTCACGGATGGTTCATGCACGTACAGGAAGCTAGCTTAGCTAAGCTAGCGATCAACTCAATACAAGCTAGCTCAATGCCTTGATCTTTCGATCTCACCGAGACACAGCGTAACACACACACACGGAGACGCTGATTTGATGGCTATAGGCCCGTGTCGAGTCTGTTTTTCTTTCTTTGATCTAGGCCACAAAATCTTTCAGGTACAAGTATATATACGATCCAAGCTAGCCTAGACCTATACTACTCGGTGGCTTGTTCATGTCCAACCCGGACAATGACTGCGTGGTTGCATCATTACACCTCCTCCGCCTCCGCATCAGACAATTGTAAGATTGATTCAGTGGTTGCCCTAGAAAAATATATATTGGATTGTTGCATGCATGGTTCGAGCCTGGAACATGACAGGATTAATTATGATAGAGGAAAAGGACTGGGGAGACACACGAATTGACATGTGACGACATACACGAATTTGGGAAAAAGTAAACTAAGCACCAAGGAGCTATGTACCTAGACCTGAGCGAGGAGGCTGTGGGCTGCTGCTTGTGCGAGACGGCGCAGAAGAGATGAGGTGTCAGGGATTTAGAATCGATGGTGATGTTTTTTAGAGCGATCGTGGTGTTTTTTGGAGCGATCATGGTGTTGTTGGATAGGTGATTTTGGAAAGATGGAGTTTGAACGGGAGGAGGAGGAGGAGCTGATCACGTCTATCCCTTTGTGCATGTTTTTTTTTTTTTTGCTGATTGAAAGGTTATTTCCGTAAGGGCATTGGTGGGTAATTTACTTGACTGTTGAAGACACATTAGAAGATCAAATGGTTGTTATTCTCTAGTCCATTAAATAAACGGACGGATGTTTCTAATTTTTGTGGGATTTTACAATTAATTCTCTTGTCTCTAGTTAATCCATCAAGCACTTTTTATATATAAATAGATTGATTTGTGTAGAAGATGAAAAACAATGTATCCAGTAGTTTGATATTTGTTGTCATTATTCCAAAAAATGATATGTGTAGCGTATTGAAAATAATTGGATGCTGATGCAATCATGGAGTGAGGACATGTATAGGGGTGCTTTCTAATGGTACATAACTCCGTAATGAAATCAAGAGCAACATATCTCCGTTACCCAATGATTGTTGTCCTCGTAGTACAGACTTTGCCACCGTTGACACACTACGCAGATGCCATATCCTTTCTTCCACCCACAGGACACGACATTCTGGTCAGTCTTGTACTGTTGGGATGCTTGATATGCTGGAGTTGGTCCTGGCTGCAGTGGTGTCCCTGTTCCTCCACGGCAAGGGCAATCCCCATGTAGCTGGAACATGTATAATTTTGTTTTAGAAGGGGTGTTGATTTGTCTCTCTCTCTTTGTAGCCTTCTGAATTTCACAACTGTAACCAATTTGGGTGTAAAGATGTACTTCAGCATGTGCTTTATTCTCTAAAATTTTATACAGACCGGGAGTACGAGACTTTTGTCTGGAAGAAGATACGTGCATGTTCCACAACTCAAAAATGGCAGTGTATAGGAGAATTGTGATCCCTCTTTCAGTGCAGCCAAAATGCATGCACAACTTTGCATACAAGAATTGCAATATGAAATCTATGAACTTGAACATTTATCTCACCTGCATAAAGAGAGAGAACACACGTTGTGTACTCGATGAGATGGTCTGCTCCTATATTGGTAAAATTAGTATCAGGTTCCCTTTTTGGGCCTACAATATTTTGTGCTCGCACTTGATTGTTTCTTCATGTACCACAATATTTTAGTTTCAAATAAATTAAAATAGTCGTGTACAAGTTATGTAGTTTTCATTATAGTTATTTTGATTCCGTAGCGAAGCATGAGGAAATCTAATGGTTCAAGACAACTCCACGTTGAAAGAGGCTTGTGAAGATTTTTGCTCGAGAATTCCAGAGGGTTATTCTTGTCAAATTTGCTCTCACACCTTGGGCGTCATGTTTTCCAGTTGCAATACACGGGCATTTTTCATAGTAATAGTAATAATAATATGACTTCCATAATGCAACTAAATTTTATTTCACAACATATAAAAGAAAACAATGGAATATAGGATGCTGCATGCGCATGTGCTGGGGCTACTATGAAAGTTATTACAATAGGCATGCATATGTATATATATAAAAGACATAGACATATAAAATAACTCAGATGTCCATAGTTCTATTAGATCGTCCTAAGCTTATCCATCAAGGCGCATATAGCCAAGGTTTATAGCCCCTTTAGCTATCTCAAAACTTATAAGGGCATCGAACGCAGCATATCTGATTCTTTCAAAGCTCAATGGAGCAATCGCCCATCCGGAGTTCTTCAGTTGCTTGCACTCGTTGCCCTTCTCCAGATTCGTTCCCAACACAAAATTTGCTAGATCAAATAGCGACGGTGTAGATTTACCGCATGTTGTTTTTGGTATTTTAATGTGCGTCTGTAGGTCAATGGGATTTTTTACATGGAGGCCATATGGCTGAAGCATTTTTACGTCATTGCCAATTGCCGCTCCACAAAAGAAGATATCTTCACGAGCAAGAAATTTGTTGAGCTCGTCTGGTATGTGAGGCGAGTGCACGATGTGGTACACCAAGCAATGATCTGCAAAACACAGTTGAAGTACAGCGGCGCATCGCTCCATTTCCGGGGGCAGGTCCTTCTGCTTCACCCCATCGACTTGGTCGGTGAACTCACAGTCTAGACCAACAATCTTCTTTTCTACCGTTTGGAGGGATTTCAACAAACTCTTGACCCATTCCTCAATGACGCCTGGTTCATTAGCGACCGTCACGGTTACCTTGAAGCCAACAAGTTGCTCAAAGCGATGAACTGCAGGCTGAGCCGCCAGAATGGCAGCAGAGTGATCATCATCCTCTGGAGCTAGCGGAGGCAGCAGAGTATAATCAAACTTCATCACACTCTGACACTCCTAATCCAATTATTATGGTTTCTCAAAAAAAAAAGTATAGTCAAATATCCCTAACATGAGGAAGAATTGTTCTTTCAAGCCGACCATCTCTACAAAACGTCTAACAAAATTATGTATTTTTGTGTGGGGGGAATACATGCAGTGTTCAACTTGCGTCCCATGCTTCTGTAATGAGTAAACACCATAATGCTTTTGCAAAAAAAAAAATCAGAAAATCGGCTTACGGTAGAGAGTTGATCAAAATGCAATACTGTGCTTTTTATTGGCGTATATGTTTAAATGCGCAAGTGCATGTTATAATCCCCAAAGGTCCAGCGCTCTTGTTAGCTTCCTTATTCCCTTGACACAATGAACCAATTTAGCTTCTTGCATGGATCCTCGTCTCAATCTCTTTCCAAATTAGCATGCTTGCATTGCTTTCCTTATTATCATGTCTAAATTTCCTTTAGCATAGACTGCTTCCCTTACTATTCTGGTATGTGAGGCGAGTGCACGATGTGGTACACCAAGCAATGATCTGCAAAACACAGTTGAAGTACGGCGGCGCACCGCTCCATTTCCGGGGGCAGGTCCTTCTGCTTCACCCCATCGACTTGGTCGGTGAACTCACAGTCTAGACCAACAATCTTCTTTTCTACCGTTTGGAGGGATTTCAACAAACTCTTGACCCATTCCTCAACGACACCTGGTTCATTGGCGACCGTCACGGTTACCTTGAAGCCAGCAAGTTGCTCAAAGCGATGAACTGCAGGCTGAGCCACCAGAATGGCAGCAGAGTGATCATCATCCTCTAGAGTGATCAGCAGAGTATAATCAAAGATGGAAATAGTGTGCGGCTGGAGTAGCTCCAAGGAGCATGGCGAAGCGAGCATATCATTGGCATTGTTCTCCTTAGGAAGAGCCCTGCAGTCATAGACCAAGTGAGCGATAGGGGATAGCATGAACAAATAAAACACATCTTTTTTTAGTATTACTACATGTTAACGCCAAACGAGTAGAACTATAAATAACTCAACACAAATTAGTCCCGTTCAATAGATGAAGAGTTCTTCTGAAAAGAAAAACTGAACTTGTTCAGAAACAAAATCCTAGATCTATATTCTGAAAATGAATCTGAGTGCCCATCTTTTTTTGTTTTGGAAGATGAATTAAAGCGCTCATCTTTGCCGTCACGCAATATACTGCTTGAAACTCCAATCTTCAAATGCATGAACTTTAAAAGAAAGCTGGGGCTAAATTGGACCGGACAAAATTTTCAAGACATCGTACAGAGAAAAATTCACAAGCAAAATACCACAAATTCGTCCACAAGATGGCAAAATAAGACTGCATGAGCACATTGCCTATCATAAAATAAGAAGACAAAAAAATGAGTTGCAGTAGTATAATATTATACCTTGATGACTTTGTTTTGGCTTGCAGCGGCTCCATAGTCAGGTGTATTGCAAATTGCAATATCCACTATATGTACGCCGCAGATGTTTCTTCTCAGACTGATGGATTGTATGTGATGTGATCGAGGGGATGGTTTGTCAATCCGGCCAAAAGGGTGCTTATAAGCTAGCCGATTGGGATAAAAATAGCAAGCATTGATATTCACATACCAGACGAGCTTGCTATTATTCTTATGAACCACTATTTGCTGGGTAAGGAACTATGTCAAGGGAGAATGGTCGTCGATGCAAAAAGATGCATAATTTAAGGACCACGATGTAGAGCACATGGGGTGTGATTCGGAGTAAATCGATCTGATTGGCAATGTTTTTCTTGCAAAAACTTTCGATCTATTTATCAAATATCATGGTAATATATTGAACATCATGAGTATTCTCTCCGTCCCAAAATTCTTGTCTTAAATTAGTTTAGATACAGATGTATCAAGTCAGATGTATCTAATACTAAACCATGACTTGATACATCCGTATTTAGACAAATTTAAGAGAAGAATTTTAGGACGGAGGGAGTACTAAAAATTACATGCATGCCATGTGTTACAACATGATAAAACTTCATCACACTCCGACACTCCTAATCCAATTATTATGGTTTCTCAAAAAAAAGTATAGTCAAATATCCCTAACATGAGGAAGAATTGTTCTTTCAAGCCGACCATCTCTACAAAACGTCTAACAAAACTATGTATTTTTGTGTGTGTGGGGGGGGGGGGGGGGGGGGGGATACATGCAGTGTTCAACTTGCGTCCCATGCTTCCGTAATGAGTAAACACCATAAATGCTTTTGCAAAAAAAGAAAATCAGAAAATCGGCTTACGGTAGAGAGTTGATCAAAATGCAATACTGCGTTCTTTATTGGCGTATATGTTTAAATGCGCAAGTGCATGTTATAATCCCCAAAGGTCCAGCGCTGTTAGCTTCCTTATTCCCTTGACACAATGAACCAATTTAGCTTCTTGCGTGGATCCTCGTCTCAATCTCTTTCCAAATTAGCATGCTTGCACTGCTTTCCTCATTATCATGTCTAAATTTCCTTTAGCATAGACTGCTTTCCTTACTATTCTGGCTCAATTCCTTCTCATATCCTTTCCATCCTTTACTTCTTTATTTCTCTTGCTGCATGTTGAAACGTCGGTTGAAATCCTCTCTATAGAGCCGGAACTCAATTTTTACCCTTCACTTATTGATTTTTGAGATGACTCCTTGATACCCTGAAAACTTAAAGACCTATATAAGTTAGAAGGATTGGATGTAAAAAAGGCTAGGTGGTACTATTTAATAGATCATATAACATTACATTTCAAATCAAAGATTCAGCTTGGTCGCCTGGTAGCATAATATTTACCTGACTGTGAAGTTGCGAGTTCAATTCCTGGCCCAAACAAATTTTTTGCACCTGCTTTTTTACCCCCTATGTGGGCTCCCAGGTAGAAATACAAACGCACAAAAGCCCACCTAGAGGCCCAGCCGAGCGATGCAAGGAAATATCGAACACAGCGGAGAACGATGGAGGAAAATTGTCTGACGTACGAAGAAACGGACCGAACGGACGATAATTCAGGAGTAAGAAGCGATCAACCCTTTAATAGTAGGTATAGAAGTGCTATAAAGGATATAAGACTAATAAAGAAGCAGAGGATCATTACGCCAACTTCATTGGCAAATAGAAAATCAACTATTACGTATGCAAGACCGTGTGGACAAGTGCACGAGTAAAGAATTTGATTACCTTTATCCAGTTCATTTTCATTATGGTGGTGTTTTTATCATGTGGTCTTGTATATATGTAACATGTTGGAGGCTTTGCTGAGAAGGCTATGTGTACTAATGATGTTACGTGAGATGTTGTCTAATGCGTACATCTATTGTATTGTATTTGGATTATAGTTATGGTAAAATGTGCCGCTTGTTAAGGTACATTGTGATGCGGCTAATCTCAGAAACGTCTATTGTAATGTGTATTATCGCATACGTTACTTGTTCTTACTGTTTGTTGTCGGATTTGTATTGGCGGCTGGACATGTAGTTGTGGTTGGTGCCCCAAATTCCCTACCACAACTAACAATATATTCCTGTGGCGGGCCGCAAGCAGATATGCCCGCCACTGCAAAGTCTCTATGAGTGGCCCGCATCTAGGCTGCCTACATTAGGGGAGCAGTTTTAGTGGTTGGGTTGATGCAACTACATGGTGTTTGATTGCATACAGGCTGTGAGATCTGCTGACCTTGTACCCTAGGTGGTGAGCTTACTAGCTACAACTTACATATGATCACACCAATCACACAAATAAAACAATACTAAATCTCGACGAACTGGACAATGATGATCAAGTTCTTGATCTGAAACCTTCCAAGTTGTTGACGAGCCTTGTCTACTTCAACATTGCTTGTATGCGTGTACACAAACTTGGAGTAAGCATCCACTTCCTGCTGCCTAGTCTTTAACCTTTGTAGGAGTTCTTTGGGTAATGGTTGACTTGTTCTTCGCATGTGTTCCATGAACTATAAGCCCCTAGAACCCTTCCTTCGTACACCACATACCACTTCTCCTACCATGACAGAAGAGTAACAATTCAAGTAGCAAGCAATGGAGCATAGTAGACATGTAACATAAGAAAGCATGCATGATCATAGAGCATGGCAAGTTTATCCTGCCACTATTAAGGTGTCATCCTACCACCACATCCAAAAGAGGGTGTGATCCTACCACCGCAAGTTTGCCATCAGCGTGAGGGGTTAGTATATATCACATCATCAAAATATGCAGGCCGGCAATAGCTTTCAAGCCCTATCTACCACAAAATATAGATCGTCATCGCCATCGCCATCGAGGATCATGCACGTCGTGATACGTCTCAAACATATCTAGAATATTTTATTGTCTCATGCTATTATATTATCACTTCTATATAATATTTCTAGTAATTTATACTATTTTTGTAGACTAATTAATTGAGTGCCCAATGCTTGTTCTTATTTTTCTGCTTGCTTTTGGTTTCATAGGGAATCAGTATCTATGGAGGTCCAAATCACTTGTCGGTTTAATACAAATTCTATATTGGCAACACGAAACCAGGGAGGCTTTGGAAGAGATCGAGATGAGCAGCATAGGTTAGGGCGCACCACCTAGCCGTCTGGGGCCCGCCTGCACCGCTTTACATCCATTCCACCGCCATAGATTCCTATAAATTATGGAACGCTCCGCCATATTTATAGATTTTATTATCACCTCCGCAAGGTCGTGTTTGGCCAAGATCCCATCTGAATAGTATTTTGACACTATTCACATATGCTTTTTTCTTTCTTTTTTATATTAGTTTAATTCGAATTAGGAGCTTAAACTTTTTGAGTTTGTACATCAACCATTGATGTGTGCCTATAATTGTTTCTCTGAATGGTTGAAGATGTTTTGTATTTTTTAAATTTATCTCATTTAATGTGAGATCCTATACTAGTCTCCCCAAGTTGTTGAGGTAGACTTTTTAGGAGGTGAGGCTTCCTACGGACTGCAACTGTGATCATCTAGGGGCGCCACACATGGTTATTCCCCGCAGCCTTGTCCACCTTCTGGAAGTCTGGTGGCTCCAAATTCTGATTTACTGTCGACAACAGGTTTGATGGCCCCTTCAATCGTCAATAATGACGTTGTCCAAGGAGGAACCTTCCTCCCCGGACAGATTTCTGTGTTCGGCGGCTTCGTACTGCGGGCCAACTTGCTTGGCCATCTGGAGCATGACGACAGCTACGCCCCTGGCCATCAGGTCAGATTTGGAAGCTTGAGCTATGTCACAGATATCCGTGGGGACTTGATCTTCAATGGATTCGAGACCGCGGCGATCGCTCCCCCTCGCTCTGATGAACATGACTTAAATCCGTCACCGGATCACATCCAGGAGATGGTTCCTGTTGCTGCAACGGCCTTAGATCCGGAGCAGATCGTACCGTCCGAGGCCACAGAGTCCGCAGCGTTGGAGCTGCACACGGACTCAACACCTTGCAATATTTGCTAACGGAACCTCAGACTCGTCTCCGGCTCTAAGTTCCGGACCATGTGCACCTGCGGACACCGAGCTAGATCGGTTATTGACCTTCGAATTCAACGCCGCTGACGTTTTCGAGCACTCACCTTTGGGCGATGTACTGAACTCTCTAAAGAATTTGTCCTTGGAGAAGGACTCACAGCTGAACTATGTTCGGTTCGAGTTAGAGGCCGATGATGGGGAATTTTGCTTCCCACCCACCACCCACTTCACAGCTACCGTCGAGGACTTAACCGATGAGCTCGACTATGGCTCCGAAGACATAGACGGTATGGACGATGATGCCGACAAGGAGCAAGGCCAAGACCCACCATTCACTGGACGTTGGATGGTCACCTCTTCGTACGACATATACATGGTTGATACACCTAAAGGATCTGGCGACGACAAAGAAGAGCCAGATGCGAATAAACACTTCGAGACACAGTCCAAACGCCAGCGCCCTAAAGCCGCTCTAAGCCTCGTCGCTCAAAAGATGGCAACACTGGCACCGGAGAAAACAGTACTCCAGGCGACGCCGAAAACATTGAAGACCCTGTTGGAGCCGCATCCGAACAGGAGGATCAGGACAACGAGCAGGTTAACCCTGATAAACAGGCCACGCCCAATGACCCGGATGACGATAGTTATCGTCCACCCTCCGAGGATGATGAGAGCCTTGGCAATGAAGACTTCATCGTGCCTGAGGCACCCCTCAAACAGGAGCGCTTTAAGTGCCAGCTCATAGCTACTGCAAGAAGCCTAAAGAAAAAGCAGCAGCAGCTCCAAGAAGATCAAGACCTACTCATTGACAGATGGACATACGTCCTGGCAGCCGAAGAATACGGCCTCAAGCGCCTAGCCAAGAGTTACCGAAAACGCAGACTGCTACCTCAGTTCGATGAGGAGGCACCCGATCCCATACCTCCCTCGCGCAATGTGGACCGACCACCATGCGGTCGGGACAGTGCGGCAGACCAAACACCCCGCGGTCGGGATAAAACGACAACTCAGGCCGAACAACAGCCCGCCCCAACATACGATCTTCGGCAGGAATTGGATAGTAAAGCAGGACACACCATATCTATATACGGATCGCAAGGACGGTTCCCTACTCGGGATGACAGCTACCTATTCGGACATGACAAACTTAATCACACCCGGGCCGATAACCATAGATGGACTTAGTCGGAGGTGCGCCGGGACGCGGCCCGCTATAGAGACGCCGCACACCCTCTCTGCTTCACAGATGAGGTGCTGGATCACGAATTCCCCGAGGGGTTCAAGCCTGTCAATATTGAATCATACGACGGATCAACTGACCCTACAGTGTGGATCGAAGATTTTATTCTCCACATCCACATGGCACGAGGAGATGACCTCCATGCTATCAAATACCTCCCGTTAAAGCTGAAAGGACCAGCTCGACACTGGCTAAATAGTCTCCCTGAGAACTCCATCGGCAGCTGGGAGGACTTGGAAGAAGCCTTCCTTGACAACTTCCAAGGTACATATGTCCGGCCACCTGATGCCGATGACTTAAGCCACATAGTTCAACAACCTGGAGAATCAGCAAGAAAATTCTGGACTAGGTTCCTAACCAAAAAGAACCAGATTTTTAACTGTCCGGATGCCGAAGCCCTAGCAGCCTTCAAACGCAGCATCCGTGACGAATGGCTCGCCCGCCACCTCGGCCAAGAAAAACCGAAATCCATGGCAGCCCTCACATCACTCATGACTCACTTTTGCGCGGGTGAGGTGATGACCCACAAGTATAGGGGATCTATCGTAGTCCTTTCGATAAGTAAGAGTGTCGAACCCAACGAGGAGCAGAAGGAAATGATAAGTGGTTTTCAGCAAGGTATTCTCTGCAAGCACTGAAATTATAGGTAACAGATAGTTTTGTGATAAGATAATTGGTAACAAGCAACAAGTAACAAAAGTAAATAAAGTGCAGCAAGGTGGCCAATCCTTTTTGTAGCAAAGGACAAGCCTGGACAAACTCTTATTTAGAGAAAAGCGCTCCCGGGGACACATGTGAATTATCGTCAAGCTAGGTTTCATCACGATCATATGATTCTCGTTCGGTACTTTGATAATCTGATATGTGGGTGGACCGGTGCTTGGGTACTGCCCTTACTTGGACAAGTATCCCACTTATGATTAACCTCTATTGCAAGCATCCGCAACTGCAACAAAAGTATTAAGGTAAACCTAACCATAGCATGAAACATATGGATCCAAATCAGCCCCTTACGAACAACGCATAAACTAGGGTCTAAGCTTCTGTCACTCTAGCAACCCATCATCTACTTATTACTTCCCAGTGCCTTCTTCTAGGCCCAAATAATGGTGAAGTGTCATGTAGTTGACGTTAACATAACACCACTAGCGGAGAGACAACATACATCTCATCAAAATATCGAACGAATAACAAATTCACATGACTACTAATAGCAAGACTTCTCCCATGTCCTCAGGGACAAACGTAACTACTCACAAAGCATATGCATGTTCATAATCAGAGGAGTATTAATATACATAAAGGATCTGAACATATGATCTTCCACCAAATAAACCAACTGGCATCAACTACAAGGAGTAATCAACACTACTAGCAACCCATAGGTACCAATCCCAGACTTAGAGACAAGAATTGGATACAAGAGATGACTAGGGTTTGAGAGGAGATGGTGCTGGTGAAGATGTTGATGGAGATTGCCCCCATCCCGATGAGAGGATCGTTGGTGATGACGATGGTGATGATTTCCCCCTCCCGGAGGGAAGTGTCCCCGGTAGAACAGCTCAACTTGAGCCCTAGATTGGATCTGCCAAGGTTCCGCCTCGTGGCGGCGGAGTCTCGTCCCGAAAGCTTGCTTATGATTTTTTCCTCAAAGAAAGACTCCATATAGTAGAAGATGGGCATCAGAGGGCCACCAGGGGACCCACGAGGCAGGGGGCGCGCCCAGGGGGGTAGGGCACGGCCCCCACCCTTGTGGGCAGGGTGTGGCCCCCCTCCGGAACTTCTCGCGCTCAGTATTTTTTATATATTCTGAAAATGACTTCCGTGAAGTTTCAGGACTTTTGGAGCTGTGTAGAATAGGTCTCTAATATTTGCTCCTTTTCCAGCCAAGAATCCCAGCTGCCGGCATTCTCCCTCTTTATGTAAACCTTGTAAAATAAGAGAGAATGGGCATAAGTATTGTGACATAATGTGTAATAACAACCCATAATGCAATAAATATCGATATAAAAGCATGATGCAAAATGGACGTATCAACTCCCCCAAGCTTAGACCTCGCTTGTCCTCAAGTGGAAGCCGATAACGATAAATATGTCCACATGTTTAGAGGTAGAGGACTCGATAAAATAAAATACGGACATGAGGGCATCATGACTATTCTCATAACATCAACATATATGGATATTGTCATATGATTTCTTATGCTAGAGTAACAATTCAATCACAATCTCAAGTATGAATCATAAACTTCATTGAAAACTAACAAACTATAATCTCAGTCCTTGAAGCAATTGCAATTTATCATAACATAGGAAAGAGTCAATATAAGAGATTTGCAGCAAGTCCACATAGTCAACTATCATGTAGTCTTTCACAATTGCTGACAATCAAGCAATACTTATGGGTATGGAGTTTTAACCGGACACAGAGAAAGATAGGGGCTTATAGTTTTGCCTCCCAACGTTTTACCTCAAGGGTAATGTCAACAATAATAGTTCATGAAAACTCACATCCAATTAGCCATATATACCAAGATCTTTCCAACATATTGTGCTTGCCAAAAGATAAAATGTAAAAGGGAAGGGTGAAGATCACCATGACTCTTATGTAAGGTAGGAGATAAAGGTAAAATATTGGCGTTTCGCAGAGGGAAGCAGAGGTTGTCATGCACTTTTATAGTTGGATGCACAAAATCTTAATGCAAAAGAACGTCACTTTATATTGCCACTTGTGATATGGACCTTTATTATGCAGTCTGTCGCTTTTATTTCTTCCATATCACACGATCGTATAAAGTTTATTTTCTCCCACACTAATAAGTCATACATATTTAGAGAGCTTTTTTATTGCTTGCACCGATGACAACTTACTTGGAGGATCTTACTCAATCCATAGGTAGATATGGTGGACTCTCATGGCAAAACTGGTTTATGGGTGTTTGGAAGCACAAGTAGTATCTCTACTTAGTGCAAAGAATTTGGCTAGCATGAGGGGGAAAGGAAAGCTCAAACAAGTTGGATGATCTAAGACAATATGATTTATCTCAGATGTAAGAAAACATAACCCATTACGTTGTCTTCCTTGTCCAACGTCAACCCTTTAGCATGTCATATTTTAATGAGTGCTCACAATCATAAAAGATGTCCAAGATAGTGTATTTATATGTGAAGACCTCTCTTTCTTTATTACTTCCTATTAATTGCAACGATGACCAAAACTATGTTTGTCAACTCTCAACAACTTTTATTCATCATACTCTTTCTATGTGAGCTCATTACTCTCCATAAGATCAATATGATCTCTTTTATTTCATTTTTATTCTTTTTCTCTTTTCTTTTATTCACTCAAGATTATAGAGAAATAATCAAGCCCTTGACTCAACACTAATCTTTAGTATATATATAGCTTATAGACTCGATTACATAGAAGGATCATAAAGCAAAACTCACAACTATATCATACTAAAACTTTATGCTACTAGATCAAGATATTACCTAAAGGATCGAACTAAGAAAAATGGTAAAGATAGGAGTGATGGTGATACGATACCGGGGCACTCCCCCAAGCTTGGCAGCTGCCAAGGGGAGTTCCCATACCAGATACTCAATTCTTCTTTGTTGGTGGAGAGGGTGGAGTTGTTGATGATGTAGGCTTCTTCCTTAATTTGCGTTTGAGGACATAATTTTGATCCCTCGGGTCATTGATCTCCTGCTTATGGCTTAATATCTTCTTGCATAATTTCTGTTTGTTTTCCTGCAAGAGGCGAAAAGGGATAAACTCGATCTTAGGTTTCTTTGCTCTATCAGGGAGGCTTGACTTTTTGAACTCCACATGCATATCCACAGGTTGAGGTAATGGGATTTCATCTTCATCTGAGCTCGTCTCCTCCTTTCCCTTAGGTTCATAGTCCTCTTCTTCTTCCGTAGTCCAACCAAAATGCTCCACGTCCCCATAGACCTTAGGATGTACAAGATAATCAGCCACATAGCTTTCTCCTTCCGAATCCTGGGACGACATATTGCTCTAATCTGTAGCAGGAACAGCTCGAAACAAGAACATGCACTACAAGAAAGTCGTTAATCTGTGACAGTAACTGTCCGTCACAAACATGCAAAATACTGTCAAGGATGGCCGGGCGTGACGGTCCTGAAATTCGTCATGTATATCGCGTCATAATTTTCCCACCCGCCCATCCTTGACGGATTTTCATTTCCGTCATGAATTGTGACGGTCTGTTGCCGTCACCGATCTGACCCCCGGCCCGCCCAAGGCCCGGTCCGCTGTGACGGACTATTCCGTCATGGATTTACATGACGTGTAGAAAGACGAGTCCCATGTGGCATCTCCCGCAATCTAACGTGGCGCCAGCGTGGAGCTGATGTGGCGCCAGCATGAAGCTGATGTGGCGCCAGCGTGGAGCTGACGTGGCGCCATGTCAGCCGATGGCATTCGGCCCAGTGTGGTCTGGCCCATTTATTTTTGTACATCCAAGCCTATGGGCCCATTTTACTGCAGCTGGTTGGCCTGTTTGTTTTGGGTTGGTCCATAATCATTCACACTCTCGTTGGCCCATTTGCACGTGTTCAATATGCACATGAGCCCATTAAAATTATGCGGCACATGTGTTTTTTTAGCCAGAAAGTGTGTTTCGAGGCCACTTTATTCAGCCCATTAGTGTTTACTCTACCCAACCGAACCCTTCTTTGTCTCTACATAGAATCGGTTTCCAAGCCTAAGAGCTTACATCTCCAGATCCATCACAAATACAGAAAAGAGGAACAACATCCCAAATCACAGTAACATTGACCTTGCATCTCCAAATCCAAGAACAATGGAGCAGCAAAATGCAACTAGTTTGCATCCAGCAGTGTGCAGTTTGCACAACAAAATCATTACAAAATGAGAAGGTAGGTTCTAGCAGTATATCACATTCACACAGCTTCCATGTATCAAGTAGAGACGACGGCTGATCTTGGACAAACAACTTACCCTTGAGTTGATCTTGCTTGCAACTGACTTAGCAAAAAGTCTAGTTTTGCATCCATCTCAGCTTGCTTCTTCCTGTTCTCCTCATCTCTCTTCCTGTGCTCCTCGTCTTGCCTGATCCTTGCTTCTTCGGACTCCTTCAACTGCTTGGTCAAGGTGTCAACAAGAGCCCGAAGCTCGACATTGCCCCTCTTTGCCAATTCTGCTTGACAGTTGCTATCGCTAGATCTCGCATGGACATGCTGGATCCCCACATGCTGAAGAAACCTTGGCTTCTTAGTGTGGTTAGCAAGCACTTCAGATACAACCTTGGTCATAGAGTTTGATTCTTGTCCATCTTCTGTAGGCCGAGAGGCCTTGTTTTCCATCTCGGTCTATCAATGCAAGCAACAAACATGGTTATAAGACGGGTTAAGCACAAGTAGAGAAGACAACATCAGCAAGCTTACATGCAACGTCTTTGTAAGGAAAGCTATCATGCATCCTTTACAACTAGACACTTCTGATAACAGTCAGATTAATCTTTTTTCTGTGTGGAGGTGCTTCAAATTATTCATATATACTATCATCTACAACAAAGTGGACTATTTCCTGAATTAACTAGAAGTGAGTAATATTCAAATCAAATTATTTCTGGAAGTCAATCAATAAAATATATATATACACACTAAAAATATAAGACACCGGGGATGGCCAAAACTACAATATATAAAGCCAAATAATAGATTAATAAAAAAAATTCTGTAATTTTAGGTGGCTGATAGGTCACATGTCAAAGTGATTATGCGCTTTTATTAAAGTCATTTCATCTAGCCATATACTAAATCAAAACTGATGTTTTTCAGTCGCATCAAAACTTATGAGTTGTATGAAAATAAAAAGGGTACAATCATATAGGACAGGCTATTACAAGATAGTTAAGTGAACATGTTAACATTTTCAATTAAGATACACTGACATTTGATTATCAATTTTCAATCTGGTGGAGTAACTCAAACAATATTAGTTCTAGTATGCAAAAATGTAAAAATTGATGGTTGGTAGTCTTTTGAAGCTGACTTACAATTGCAGCTTGGACAACATCGGTGTAGCTTTTCTTTTTCTTGCTGTAATGGCACTCCTTGAACAAATCCAATGCAGTGGGTTCTTTATCTTTGTATTTGACTCCCTGGAAACAACAAATATGAAGGCAAGGGAGCATCATACACAGTTACTACATGGATGCAAGATTTTACATTAACCTATGGTCAAGAATATTTCTCATGACAATGCACATCCAGAGCCACATGTTTGACTTACCAGATTATCACAGTGCACAGGGTAGCTGCGCGAGCCAGTGGTTTGGTGAAACTTAACTTGAGCTCGATTATTTTTGTTAGTTTCACATATCTCCTACATCAAGAGACCAAATACATGTAAGGCACAATTTCTTGATTAGCATGTAGAAGGCGAGAGATTGGTCTTGAGGAAGAAACATACCATCTTTTTGGGATCCTTCCAGCTTTCCACTAGCTCATTCCACTGCTCATCGGTCATTGAGGGGACAGGAGACGTTCTCGTCACCAAATGGAGTGGGTGAGGGTCAAAATACTCTTTCTTGAGCCTATATCATTGTTGGCGAGTCGCACGTTTCAGCATTTCAGTACAAGCCTTCCTAACTGGCACAACATCAACGTCCATCTGAAACTTGTTCTAGTCCGATGAAAAAACATGTGTAAGTATCATGATTGCACAAAATTGACAAAATAGCACAAAATTGACAGTTTGATAGCCATTTGAGGGAGGAAGGCCTGGACTTTGTACTTACACCAACTTTTCCTACAAAGTTCCTGAAGATCCCATCTCGGACATGTCCATCTGGGTCCTTGTAATCCTTCCAGCGCTTAAACACGGGCATATGGTGTCTATCTATGACGTTGCATTCAGTTGCGAACTTTGCAGCAAGAAGAGGTGCCTCCGGCCTTAACTTCCCTTCTGGAATGACAAGCAGCAGTTTGCCCTGCCGGCGTCGAGTGATCCTTTCCAGACCTTTTCCCAAATTGGGGCCCCTTTCCCTTGGCTCCTCATAGGATTGTGGACCTGAAAAGAAGGTAAAATCAAGAACGGATACAATTAAACCGCAATTACATGTATAGAAGTGTACTAATAAATGGAGGACATCGTTTCAAAATGTGTAACTATAACAACAGGAAGTAAGCTCACAAAAAAAGTCAAGACAATATACTAGTAACCATATGGCAACAACAACTAAATGGAATATTGCATTATCTATCATGTTGGTGTGTTTCTGACTGTTACAAATGCACAGGTTAACTGGAACGGAAGACAAGGTTCGAGCAGATTTCAAGAAGGCACAGGTTAACTAAATTGTCCTTATTTAAATACTGTGATATTAAGAAATGAGCAATGGAGTTGTCCTTGAGAATACCATCATCCCGCAACACTGGAATGACTCATAAAAAATCATGCACACATATGGTATAAATTAAGACAGGAAGATGCATAGAACAATAGATTGAACAAGAAGTTTAACTCTAATAGATGCTAGAAAGATTCAGGTTATAACATGCCTTCAGAGTTATTGTTAGGTTGGGTTTGCTGATTTGGCTGGGCACTACCACCAGTTTTGTTGGCCATCTCATTTTCGTCATCACGATGGGCAATGAGATCAGCTCCATTGGCAATCCAGTTGTCATCATCACAATGTCCAGGATCATCACCTTTTTTGAAAAAAGCATCTAGTGAGAGTATGTTCATCATGGAGCTAATAGCCTAGGCTAGTAATTCAAAAGAAAAAAATCATGAACATGATATGATAATAATAGTAAGGAACTTGCCTTCAACACCATGGTCATCAAAGTTGGGAACAGTTTCTTCAGCTTGGCGGACACAAGGCATGGAAGCAGTTGGCTTATGGATGACACTTGGTGTCTGCTGTTTAGGATCAGACATTTCCTCACTTTGAATACCTCCATCAGCATCTTGGGATAGAGCTTTCTTCGACCTTGTGACTCATGGATTAGTTGGGAGGTCCGCATGAACTCTCTTAGGAGGTCGAGGCTTGACTCCACCAGGGGGCATGGCAGCAGATCTTTTCTTACTAGTTTTCTGACTAGTCTTCTTACAGTCCTGACAGATATGAAAACATGGTTTAATCAACAAACAGTAACAAAATTATGCTGCAACGGCAAACAAGCAACATATCTAAGCAATGAATGACTAGATTGAGGAAATTAGCACCTTAGAGTTTGAGCTAGCAGCAGGTGTGGACTGCAGTGCTTCTGTTTCATCTACTAAACTATCATCAGATGACTCTCCTTCACTGGTATTGTCCTCGTTAGGATGGTACTCAGCTTCAGAATCATCACTACTATGCTTGGGTTTATTTTTTTCAGGTGAAATGACAGTTTTGGCTGCAAACAATGTCGATAGTGCAGGAATTCCGAGTGCTTGCAGCCTTGAATTGTTCCTTATGCATGTTCTGATGCGCAACTCCTCCAAAGGATGCAGCGGTGGTTCTAAGATGAGTGAACACATGAGCACGAATTACTATGTGTATAATCTATAGTTAATAACAAAATACTATTTTGTGATCAAGTTTGTAACAATATGTGACCCAAATCTACACTTGACAGCACAAGACCCTTTTTTCATAGGTATGGCAAGAACTCTAATGGACCAGAAACACTAGCAACTTAAATCAAACACAAGAAAACAGCTTTTACCACACACCCATTAGACATACATATGCATGAATAGCAAATAGGCAGGCGTGGGGTGGGTTAAGACGATTATACCTGCTGTCTTGGGTCCTCGGTGTTTCTTCGCTGCAGTCTTCTTCCCCATCAGTGTGGTGCAGAGGTCCTTGAAGCGGCGCAGTATGGTCGTAGCGACGGCTTGTTCTAGGGTTTGGTGGAGCGGAGAGGAGGGGGAGGGGGTTCTGGACCGGCAGTTGAGGTGGGGTAGCGACCGGCAGTGGAGGCGGAAGAGCAAGGGGAGTCGTGCTCGGGAGTGGCACGATGTGGTGGTGGTGGCGGCGGCTGCTTACTCTAGGGTTTGGTGGAGGCAGATGGTGGGGGAGAGGGGGTCTTGACCGGCAGTGGAAGAGCAAGGGGAGGGAGGGGATCCGTGCTCTGCGGTGGAGGTGGACGAGGAACGGAAGATGGGCTCGGCGGTGGAGGAGGTGAAGCCGTGGCCGGCGGCGGAAGAGGAAGGGGAATAGGATGGAGGGGATTTGGCGATACGGGGGGAGGGAGGGGATTTGGCTGGTCGTGCGGTGGGGGTTAGGCATTTGTGTGTGTCAAATTACTAATAGGCCCTTCATCTGGTACTGGTGGATGAATGCATATGTGTAATGTTGGGGAACATTGCTAGGCAATAGCGTCAATTCGCGTTGCATTATTTTTTTCTTGGCGCGGTCGCGCGGCTGGAGCGAAAACCGTAACGTGCGTGCACGCGCTTTTTGCCGCCGAGCCAAATTTAGAACATTCTAGAGCATATAACACAAGTTTATTATTTGTTGCTGTAATTAGTAAGACATATATTTAATTATGCACTATTATTAGGAAATAATTACTAGAATGAGCAAGACATATGCACCAACTTTTTTACAAACCATAGGGGAAAAGATGACATAGTTTAAAAAACGAACCGGACCGGCGGCCTCACCGGTTCGATTATCAGTTTGGTTTTTTAAATTATGAGCGCGGGGACTACCAACTCCAATAAACTTGGTTACAAATGCACCTCGACGTGAAAAAGCCTTTGTATCATCGAAACGAACAACTTGCTGATTCGGCCATCTCCATCTGAGTTGATCACATGGGGGTGCAGGACGTCGATACGCGTCGACCGATGGGTAGCATAGGCTCCAGGGTGGATGGATGGAGAGCTCGCGAACGGAGCGCGTGCTCTTGGAGGCTTTCAGGGGAGCCCGCGTCCGGAGTTGAGGAAGACGAGTTCTCGCTCGCTAGCGCCGGGGAGTCTATTGGAGGAATCGTACGACCATGTGGCTCTGCAGGACCCGTAGACGTCCTATGAAATTGGAAGCTTGAGCATGGATACCTGATTTGTCAATTTCTGATACGACTGCATGCCACATTCAGCCATGAGAACAGCTCACTCATGCTCCTCAGGGTTTCAACCAAACAACCCCTATGTACTGATTGCTACTATTTGGTTTACGAAAAAGGGTTTCCCCCGCTTTATATTATAAAGCACCAACACAACATCGAAGCATCCGAAACAAACGCACGCCACACAGACCCAAGGGAAGATACATGAATGCCGGGCACCGATACACAACCTCAACAACACCCGAGCGTCCATGGGTGCATGCCCGCACCACCACCATGCCGCCCGATTGCTACTATTTGGCGCAACCTTATCAGTGGATCCTATTTGTATCTTGTGCTATCGGACAGGGAAGGAAGCCTGTGACATATGCTATCGAGGAATGTGCTATTTGGCACATATTGGTGCCGAATACAATTCAAATGGTGAGGGGAGTCCACGGCATCGAGTGTCTGGTTATAATAGGTCGGCCCATCTAGCTTCACCCCTCTTCGGTTTTGTGAAGCTTCTGTGGATTTTGGTTGGTTCTTTGTTTTCTTTTGTTTCCTTTTTTTCCTTTACGTTTCTCATTTTTTTAAATTCATGAACATTTTGAAATTTGTGAACGTTTTTAATTCATGATGTTTTTCAAAATTCGTGATATTTTTTTAAATCCATGAACTTTTGAACGTTATGTTTTTTTCGAATCATCAAACATTTTTCCAATTCATGTACCTTTTTAAAAAATTTGAGAACATTTTTAATTTTCTTAACAAATTTTTAATCGGTGAACGTTCTAACAATTTGCGAACTTTTTACTTCAACATGTTTTGTGTACAGGCAGATTTACATTTTTAATTTTCTAAAAATTTGATAACATTTTTAATTTTCTAAAATGACCAGAATTACGTTTTGGAAGATGGCATCTAAACTAGATACAACAAACTTGATTTTAGGCCATATTATGAACATACATGAGCCATATGAATTTCAGAAATAATTTGTGTACCTGAATAGCCAATGACAGCACACAAATGCCATCCTCACAACAGCCAGTATAGAGATAATATATTGTCAGGCATACAAGAAGGATTAAAACCACGGTGACTTCGTTAACACACTGACAGACTATAACTCTGATACGGATCACAACAAGGATCAGCGGTCATTGGCCAATCAAGGCAAACAAAATATAACTCCAAATACAACTCTGATACGGGTCACAACAAGGATCAACGGTCATTGGCCTATCAAGGCAAACAAAATATAACTCCAGATACAACTCTGTTACGGATCACAAGAAGAATCACCGGTCATTGCCGTATCAAGGCAAACAAAATAAAACTCCAGATACTACCATTGTAGATGACAGGAGCCAAAAGCACTGTACATACCAACTTAAGCTTGCAGCACAACCTTTTTTTAGCATCTCCTTCTCAGCCTTGTCAGCAACGCCTGTCGAATATTTCAAATTTAGAAGTGCATTCAAATTGTACATATGCAAAAAGAGACGATGTACTGAACTGAACAAACTTGTAGTGCATAAACACCTCAGTCTCCCATGTACTATACTGAACAAGCATGTAGTGTGTAAATAGCAACAGGATATTGCAGTAGCAAAGGAAAAAATTATGCAACAAGAATGAAGATAGTACCTTCTACACTAAAACATCTACTCGTCATCGCTGTCGACATCCATTGTGGCACCTCCTTCGTCTTCACTGCAATACTCCAAACCTGTGTCATCTTCTTCATCTTCGTCGCCACCTTCATACACTTTTGTGGATTTTTCTTTCATCAAACGAGCAACGACATCAACTTCAAAAGTAATGCCTTGCTCATCATCTCTATGCAAAGGCTTCTCAGATGTATGGTCAGAAACTGATGTTCTCCTATCCTCCTCTTCACAACACTCCTCCTCTTGATATGCAGGACCACTAAAAGGTACACCCTCAGTTTCACTAATATTGAACAGATGCCTATGGTCGAATGTTTGCACAACTTGCCAATTTTTCTCATACTTCGTGTCCGGCAAATAAAAGACCTTACTAGCCTGAGTAGCCAGAATCAACGAATTGTCCTTGTACCACAAACTTCCAACATGTATGCTTTTGAAAAAACCATCATTTTTAAGTTCAGTCTTCTTTCCATCAAGTTTAAACCAGTCACATTTAAACAAAACAACTGACCTATCTTTCAAGTTATAATCTAACTGAATGATCTCTTTCAAGGTTCCATAAAAATCTATGACCTTACGATCATGTTCACCTTCGGTCATGACTCCACTGTTCTGCGTCCTCTTGTTGCTATCACGAGCAACAGTGCTAAATCTAATCCCATTCACTATGCACGATGAGAATTTACGGACTCCCCGATCAGGACCACATGCCAAGGAAAATAGATCTTCATCTACCTCTTCGCCAACCTCATCTCGCAGGCTCATCATCTGCAACAGCACACAAACACATACATTAGAATCTGCAGTGAAATTTGACAACCAAAAATTATAACTAGATGTGAATGAAAACTAACATAGTTCCTGAACCATGTCTGAAATTTTTGTTGAAGCTCTTTATCACTGTCCGGCAACCGTTTTCTCTTTAACTCATCTCTGAACATACTGTAAAATAAAACAAATTAGTCTCGAGATCACATATGTACAACACAATGCAACAAGCACAAGTTTCAAAAGTGACAACGTACTCGATATATTTCTTAGCTTGATCACAATTGTTCAACACATACCACACCATCTGGTCAAAATCTTTTTGCTCATGCACATATTCATAGTCATATCCTGAAGTAAAATTAACTCCATGCCCAAAAACGTCAACACCATAGGCTTCTTCATCTGAATAACCTATATTTCTTGGTTTCCGACTAAATATTGTTTCAACATCATCCATGTACCTGGAGCAAAATGTCAGGCATTCATCTGCAATATATGCCTCAGCAATCGAACCTTCTGGTCGCGCCCTATTCCTCACATAGCGCTTTAAAGTATATAGCCTTCTTTCAACTGGGTACATCCACCCATATTGTACGGGACCTCGAAGCAATGCCTCTTCAGGTAAATGTACGGCAAGGTGCACCATCACATCAAAGAATGCAGGCGGGAAAATTTTCTCAAGCTTGCACAAAATTACAGGGATTTCCTTCTTCATTTCGGCCAAGACATCCCTATTAAGAGTTTTGCTGCACAGTTCTCTGAAAAACTTGCCTAACTCAGCTATTACTTCATATATATCACTGTCCAAAAATCCTCTCATGCCAGCAGGTAAGATTCTCTGTAGAAGAATGTGACAATCATGTGTTTTCAGGCCTTGTACCTTGGTTCCATCAGCACTTGCATCTTGAGATGTTGGAAGCAAACCCATCTGGAAACTTTAACTCTCGTAAAAATTGACAAAATGCAACAACTTGTTCTTTGGACATGGTATATCGGGCCTGAGGCATCACATATGAGTCTCCCTCCTTCCTCAATTGCAACTCCTCTTTAATATTCAAATCTTTGAGATCAATCCTAGCATTAAGTGTGTCCTTTGTCTTACCCTCCAGATTCAGAATTGTCCCAACGAGGTTTTCACAAATGTTTTTCTCAATATGCATGACATCAAGATTGTGTCTCAGCTTCAACTTTGCCCAATACTTCAAATCCCACAAACAAACCCGCCGGCCCCAAATTAGCACATGATCCTTCTTGCTGGCCAAGTCAGAACGCTTCCTTTTTCTACTTTCTTGTTGTCTCCCAGGTCTAACCTTCTCCAATTCTGCTTGCAACTCTTTCTCAGAGAATTTACCTGGCTCATCATTGCTTTCATGAAGACCAACAAATTCATTGTTTCTCCGCAAACGATGACCCCTTGGAAGGAAACGATAGTGACCAATATACCCAATTTTACTCCTTAGGCTGTAAGAAAGTGGGTGTTTGTCACAATGAATACATGCAAAATAGGCTCTTGTGGTACGCCCTGAAAGAGTGCTCAGAGCTGGGTAATCGTGAATGCACCATAGAACTGCAGCATGAAGATCAAACATTTTTCCACTAAGAGCATCATATGTACGTACACCCTCCCAGAGCTCAAGTAATTCTTCCACAAGTGGTTGTAGAAAGACATCGAAGTGCTTGCCAGGTGATTTGGGACCTGGAATCAGCAGAGCCATCATAAAATTTGACTGATCCATGCATGCCCAAGGTGGAAGGTTGTATGGTATAACAAATACAGGCCACATACTATAGGTTATGTTAAAATTTCCAAAAGGATTGAACCCATTAGTGGCAATGCCAAGCCTAAAGTTTCTGGCATCTTTCGCAAATTCTGGAAATTTTTCATCGAAATCTTTCCACACATCACCGTCTTTTGGATGACTCAGTTCCTTCTCATTGGGCTGCCTCTTTAGCTCATGCCATTGTGCTTCTTCTGCGCCTTTTTTGGAAATAAACATCCTCTTTAGCCTAGGCACCAATGGAAAATGCCTCAACACTTTCTATGGAATCTTCTTTCTAGCAGGGTCTTTCCACCTTGATAGGCCACAAACTGGGCAATTGTCATGATTGGCATATTGCTTTCTGAACAGAATGCAATTATTGAAGCACACATGTATAGACTCATACCCAAGGCCTAATTCCTTTAGAAGGTTCTTTGCTTCCTTATACGATTTTGGGAGCGTATTGGGTTCAGGGAATGCTTCAGCTAATAGCTTCAAAATTTCAGTAAATGCACTATTCGGGATCCTATGGTATGACTTCAAGTGAAGAAGCTTTACCACAAAGGAGAACCTTGAAAACTTGGTACAACCATGATAAAGCTGCCATTTTGCCTCCTTCATCACATCCTTAAAAAAAGACTCATTCTCAGAAGGGTTTCCACCATTGTTAGCATCTTGATTTTCAGTTTCACTCTGAGCTTGTTCTACTGCTGTGCATAGGTCTTCAAACATCTCTTCAAATCGGTCAGCGCCGTTGTCACCATCCTCGGTGTCATGCACATCAACAGGATGTTCAATAACATCTACATCAAAGTCTTCTCCATGATATATCCAACGAGTATATGTACTTTCCATGCCATACATCAATATGTGCGTGTTCACAACGGTCTGATGCTGGTACTTATGATTAAGGCATTCTCTACATGGGCAAAGTATTTTATCATCCTCGCTGAATTTCTCTTGAATGAAGTTCATAAATTCTTTGACACCTTCAGTGTACTCATGGGAAAACAATGTACCATGAATCCAACGTCTATCCATCTGCATTGCAGAAAAAGAACCAATTCAATCAAAGGTTTACCCCGGCCATCAAATTAACATGTACAGTATACCAAACTAAAATATGTTCAGATTTAAAATTATACTGCTTCGCACTATAGTGAACACAGTTCATCAAAATATTTTTTTTCTTTCGTTGTGACAAAGGAACATACACCACTTGACAAAATATTTCACTGATTATTCGACATTAAAGAGGTCTACAAATCAATACAAATCCGTAGCACACATTTACTAGTATGAGCTTGCCTACAAAATCTACGACTACTAGTATGTGAATAAGACAATGCATCGATTGATGCCAACTCAATATGTATGTGGATGAATGCACCTTGAAAAACATAATGTACATGGTTCACGTGTCACATCTATGGTGTCATGAAAACAAGAAAAATGGAACTAAAATCTTAAATGCTAACTACACTGAGATGGTATTTTCTGAATATGTATCTGCATCCATCAACACATTCATTAATTGGGTAATCTAACTACCTCAAATAACACACCATTAAACCTAAAGGGAAGAGATTCACCCCAAATTCAGAAGGGGAAAATTGCAAAGCACAGCATTTAGTCAACAAATTCTGAAGGAGAGAGATGATTTCTGTTGGAGGCATATCGTTCGCTCCTGGCTGAGGTTGATGTTGGGAAAGAACGAGGGAGTTTCCAGTGCAGCAACTGCGGGCAGCGACGGGCTCATCTGTGAGGCAATGGTGGGCGGCGGCTGCCTTGTGGGCACGGCAATGGCGGGCGGAGGCTGCCTCGTCGGCGCGGCAATGGCGGGCAGAGGCTGCCTCGTCGGTGCAGCAAGGGCGCACGGCGGCGATGCGAGAGGCCGACGGTGTCGTGAAGATGGCACCGAGACGGACCACCCCGCCGAATCTAACCACCCTCGCCCGGGCAGTCGGCGGCGGCACTGGCGGCGGCGGCTGCGCCGGCCGATGGGATCTATGGGATGTAAGAATCGGGGAAAAGAAATACCTAAGTCTCAACAGTTTTTTGTTACGGGAAGCAACATAATCCAAAATACCCTGTCATGTGGGGCATACAATGGCACCCACGTATAATCACACTTTTATTTTTTTGGGCAAAACCTATGGTCCGACCGACATGTGGGCCAAAGAAGGGGCAGACACGCCACATCAGCCGGAGCACAATCGGTGACGGTCTGGATGGTGTATATTAAAAAAAGTGATTGGCCTGACTGAGCCCGCTTGGTCGATTCATGACAGTTTCCGTGACGACAGCCCAGCGTCTGTCATGAAGGGCCTGCTGTTTTTAGGCCCAACCACGGGTTACTAATCAGTGACGGTATTCATGACGGGGCAAGAAAAGCCGTCATAATCTGTGACGGATTCCAGGAACGTCAGCAGTAATCCGTCATGGATTACCAAGTTTCTTGTAGTGATGAGATTTTTGCGTGATACGGTGGTCAAAACCTTCAGGAGATTATATAATGAATTTTTACCAACCAAAATACATATCATGCAAGAAAACGGAGTCCGGAGAGCACACGAGGTGCCCACGAGGTAGGGGGGCGTGCCCTCCACCCTTGTGGAGCCCTCGTGTCCTTCCTGGACTGCTTCTTATTTTTCTATTTTTCTAAATATTCCAAAACGGAAGAAAATTGCCATTAGAACTGTTTTGGAGTTGGTTTACTTACCATACCACATACCTATTCCTTTTCGGAGTCTGAAACGTTCCGGAAAGTGTCCCTTATGTATTCCTCTGGGGTTACGGTTTCAATAACACTGGTTTCAATATTTATAGGATTACCTGAGATATAATGTTTGATTCTTTGACCGTTAACCACCTCCGGATTTGTGCCTTCGAAGTTGTTGATTTTTAATGCACCGGAACGATAGACCTCCTCGATAACATAAGGACCTTCCCATTTAGAGAGAAGTTTTCCTGCAAAAAATCTTAAACGAGAGTTGTATAGCAATACATAATCCCCTACATTAAACTCACGCTTTTGTATTCTTTTGTCATGCCATCTTTTAATTTTTTCTTTAAACAATTTGGCATTCTCAATGGCTTGGGTTCTCCATTCATCAAGTGAGCTAACGTCAAATAACCTCTTCTCACTGACAAGTTTGAAATCATAGTTAAGCTCTTTAATATCCCAATAAGCCTTATGTTCTAGTTCGAGAGGTAAGTGACATGCTTTTCCATAAACCATTTTATACGGAGACATACCCATAGGATTTTTATATGCAGTTCTATAGGCCCATAAGTTTCTTGGACCAATTCTTTCTAGACCTATTAACACTCTTTTGAAAAATTAATTTGAGTTCCCTATTATTCAGTTCTACTTGACCACTAGACTGTGGGTGATAAGGGGATGCAATTATATGATTAACATCATATTTAGCAAGCATTTTACGGAAAGCACCATGAATAAAATGTGAACCACCATTAGTCATTAAATATCTAGGGACTCCAAACCTTGGAAAAATAACTTCTTTAAGCATCTTAATAGAGGTGTTATGACTGGCACTACTAGTTGGAATAGCTTCTACCCACTTAATAATGTAATCAACAGCAACTAAAATATGTGTATATCCATTAGAGGAAGGAAATGGTCCCATGTAATCAAAGCCCCAAACATCAAATGGTTCAATAACAAGTGAATAATTCATAGGCATTTCTTGACGTCTACTAATATTACCAATTCTTTGACATTCATCACCAGATACAACAAACTTACGGTCATCCTTGAAGAGAGTAGGCCAATAAAAACCGGATTGCAATACCTTATGTGCAGTTCTATCTCCAGCGTGGTGTTCTGCATAAGCTTTGGTGTGACACTTGCGAAGGATCTGTTCCTGTTCATGCTTAGGTACACAACGTCTAATGACACCATCTACTCCATCTTTATAAAGGTGTGGGTCATCCCAAAAGTAATGTTGTAAATCATAGAAGAACTTTTTCTTTTGTTGGTATGTGAAATTAGGTGGTATAAATTTAGCAATAATGTAATTAGCATAATCAGCATACCATGGAGTAGTATGAGAAGCATTTATGACATTTAATTGTTCATCATGAAAGCTATCATCAATAGGTAGTGGGTCATCAAGAACATTTTCTAACCTAGACAGGTTATCTGCAACGGGGTTCTCAGCTCCCTTTCTATCAATAATATGCAAATCAAATTCGTGTAGCAAGAGAACCGATTATGAGTCTAGGTTTAGCATGTTTATTTTCCATAAGATATTTAATAGCAGCATGATTAGTCTGAATAGTTACTTTAGAATCAACAATATAAGGTCTGAACTTATCATAAGCAAATAGAACTGCTAAGAATTCTTTTTCAGTAGTAGCATAATTTCTCTGAGCATTGTCTAGAGTTTTACTTGCATATTGAATAACATTTAATTTCTTATCAACTCTTTGTCCTAGAACAGCACCTACAACATAATTACTAGCATCACACATAATTTCAAAGGGTAAATCCAATCAGGTGGCTGAACAATAGGTGCAGAGATCAATGCTTTCTTAAGTATTTCAAATGCTTCTACGCAATCATCATAAAAAACAAATGGTATATCTTTTTGTAATAAATTAGTCAGAGGCCGAGAAATTTTTAATAAGTCCTTAATGAATCTCCTATAAAAACCGGCGTGACCAAGGAAACTTCTTATACCTTTGATGTACTTGGAACATGGCATCTATTCAATAGCATCAACCTTAGCTTTATCAACTTCAATACCTCTTTCAAAAACTTTATGCCCCAAGACAATACCTTCATTAACCATAAAGTGGCACTTCTCCCAATTCAAGACAAGGTTAGTTTCTTCACATATCTGCAAAACTCGATCAAGATTGCTTAAGCAATCATCAAAAGAGGATCCATAGATGGAAAAATCGTCCATGAAAACCTCACAAATCTTTTCACAAAACTCAGAGAATATAGCCATCATGCATCTTTGAAAGGTAGCAGGTGCATTCCATAAACCAAAAGGCATACGTGTATATGCAAAAGTACCGAAAGGGCAAGTAAAAGTGGTCTTTGATTGATCATCGGCTGACACAGGTATTTGAGAGAAACCAGAATAACCATCTAGAAAGCAAAAGTGTGTATGTTTGGATAATGTTTCTAGAATTTGATCAATAAATGGTAAGGGGTAATGATCTTTTTTAGTAGCCTTATTTAATTTGCGGAGATCAATTACCATCCTATAACCTGTAATAATTCTTTGCGGAATCAATTCATCTTTATCATTAGGAACGATAGTAATACCTCCCTTCTTAGGGACACAATGAACAGGACTTACCCACTGACTATCAACAACGGGATAAATTATACCTGCCTCAAGGAGCTTTAGTATTTCTTTTCTTACCACTTCTTTCATCTTAGGATTCAACCGTCGTTGGTGATCACGAACTGGTTTGGCATCTTTCTCCAAATTTATTTTGTGTTGACATAGTGTGGGACTGATGCCCTTAAGATCATCGAGAGTATACCCAATAGCAGCACGGTGCTTCTTTAGAGTTTTCAATAATCTCTCTTCTTCATGCTCTGAAAGGTTAGCACTAATAATATTAGGATATATCTTTTTATCGTTAAGATAAGCATATTTAAGAGTATCAGGTAACGGTTTAAGCTCAAACACGGGATCACCCTTGGGTGGAGGAGGATCCCCTAGGATTTCGACAGGCAAATTGTGTTTCAGGATGGGTTCCTGTTTAAAGAACACTTCATCTATTTCCCTTCTTTCATTCATAAACATATCATTTTCATGGTCTAGCAAATAGTGTTCTAAAGGATCACTAGGAGGTACGGCAATAAAAGCAAGACCAATAATTTCATGTTTACTACGGAATTCCTCTTCACGGTGTTGTCTACTAAATTTAGAGAAATTAAACTCATGAGACATATCACCCAAACCAATAGTAACGACATCCTTTTCGCAGTCTATCTTAGCATTAACAGTGTTCAAGAAGGGTCTACCAACTATAATGGGACAAAAGCTATCTTGTGGGGAACCAAGAACAAGAAAATCAGCAAGATATTTAGTTTTCCCACACAAGACTTCAACTTCTCTAACAATTCCCATTGGTGAAATATTATCTCTATTGGCAAGTTTAATTGTGACATCAATATCTTCTAACCCAGTAGGTGCAATATCATGCATAATTTCTTTGTATAAGTTAATAGGTATAGCACTAGCACTAGCACCCATATCACATAAGCCATGGTAATAATGATCTCCTATTTTAACAGAAATAACAGGCATGCCTACCACATGTCTATGTTTATCTTTAGCACAGGGTTTGGAAATTCTAGCAGTTTCATCACGGAAATGAATAACATGCCCATCAATATTATCAGATAAGAGATCTTTAACAATAGCAATATTAGGTTCAACTTTAACTTGCTCAGGAGGTGTATAGGTTCTAATATTGCTTTTACGGACCACAGTTGAAGCTTTAGCATGATCTTTTATCCTAATAGGAAAAGGTGGTTTCTCAACATAAGCAATAGGAACAATATGATCATTTTAAGTGATAGTCTTTTCTTCAACTTTAATAGGTGCAGCTACTTTTACTTCTATGGGAGGATGATATTTAAACCACTTCTCCCTAGGGAGATCAACATGAGTAGCAAAAGATTCACAGAAAGAAGCTACTATTTCAGAGCCAAGTCCATATTTAGTGTTAAATTTACGGAGAACATCGGTATCCATAAAAGATTTAACACAATCAAACTTAGGTGTCATACCTGACTTCTTACCTTCATTGAGGTCACAATCTTCAGAGTTGCGTTTAATTCTTTCCAATAAATCCCATTTGAATTCAATAGTCTTCATCATAAAAGAGCCAACACAAGAAGTGTCGAGCATGGTGTGATTATCATCAGAAAGCCGAGCATATAAATTTTGAATAATTATTTCTCTTGGAAGCTCATGATTGGGGCATGAATATAACATTGATTTAAGCCTCCCCAAGCTTCAGCGATGCTTTCTCCTTCGCGAGGCTAAAAATCTATCTATTATATAATTAAGACAGAAGTAAAAGAAGCCATCACGTTTATCCACATAGATTAGATAATCCTAGCCACTATTTTCTTATATTAACGGCTCAGATTTAAAATTATAATGTTACATACAGATATTGTTGTAAACTAACAATTAGGCTGTCACGTACACATATTACAAGCACGTAATTGGAGTGCTTCAGATTTGACAAGGTAAAAAAACTAATTTGGAAAGAGCGTTCAGATTTGACAAGGAAAAAAAGCAATTTGGAAGGAGTCAACCAGAGAGAAAACAGCTTGCATTAGCGTACATGCATAGGACTCTCACAACCAGGACAAAGGACAAATGGATACAGCGTGGGAAAACTAGACGGGAAGCACTAGATTTGTATTAGATGCGGCCAGCCAGCCAGCCCAATAAAAAAAATGATACGGCCGGCCATGTGACCTAACAAAGCAAATCCCGTTTGGGCATGCTATGCATGTAACAACTAACAAATGCCATCATTACATGAGAAACCAATGCATGGGTGTATGTTTACTTTCTCCTTCAAAATTTGGACCCATAGTCCAAACTATGCAAACAATATACCCCTTCTGACTAGCGTGACAAGCCGGACATGGCTATGAGAATGAAATTGTCATTCCAATGAAATAAGTAATGATTTTAACTCATATTTTTTGCTTTTTTATATTAAGAAATTGCACTACAAAATAAAAAAATGCTCAACCAGGACTTAAGAAAATCTAATGTTTCTATGACCAGCTCAAGACACCATCGAGAATTCTGAATAATTTTAAGCCATATTAATTGATTCTTCATTATACCAGCTAGTACCTAGAATCGTAATAGCTAGCCTGCGGGTGAGGCGTTTCGGATTTAGAGCTCGATGGAATTCGAAACTTTCCAAAATACTAAAAATAGATACATGAGTACTATATAAATAATCATTTTTTGGGAATGTTAACTAATCTAGACACATGCAAAATTTTCATTATTAAGTAGGTTTTACGTGATCTATATAAAAAACAAAACCATGCACTTTTATAGTGGAGAGTACATATATGTGCTATCGTTACATGATTTTGTTACTTTTTTGTAGATCGCATATAATTTTTTTTTGCCATGAAACTATACAGACAAGTAGTATGCATTCATATCTATGTGTGTATCATTAAAAATAATTGAAACCTAGCCTTTTTATTTTTTTATTTTTTAAACATCAAGTTCCATAGGCTACACGTACATGCATGCATGTGTTTCAAAGATATAATCTTTTTTGTGGGGTATATGCATATTATTAATTTTCTAGATGGAATATATATCATGCATGTGTGTAAGATCCCTTGGCTTTGAAGTACTTGTGCATTTCTTACATAGATGACAAATGCGTTGGACTTTCTATTATAAGCTCCATTTGATTAATAATGCATGGTTATGTAGTGTTCAGGTAGAATTTAGGACATCTGATGCTATAATAAAGGACTACAAAATGAATTTACTCATTTATTTTTTTCTTTTTTGTGATATCTTCTAGCATATGTTTATTTTCACTGACCGGGCCACCCGGATAGTTTGTATGAATACATACAAATAGTTTTTCTAAATGAAAAACAACAGTTACTTAGACTTAGATGGCCAGGCTACACAAACAATTAGAGTGAGATGATATAGTCATGAGTATTTAGAAGCATGCATGGAAGGTTAACAACCAAGATATCGTGCTATCTAGAAACAATATTCACTTCAAATAGTGATGATGCAGATAGAGGAAGACAACATAATATTTACGATTTAATCATTAAAGAAATGGCTTGGCGTGGTAGGAAGCAAACATCAGTGCCATAGACATCGATGACTTTACCATATACTTACTAAAAATATCCCACATGTAGTTTGATCATGTTTTCTTTGGACACGTACACACATTCCAACTAAAATATTATTTGTATTTTAAATGATCTATCAAGGGGAACTGACAATCAACAGTGGAAGAGATAAATATGAACATTGGTATGGAATTATATGGCATTGCATGGAAGAGCGCCGATTTTTTCATGGAACAATTCACAAATAACGCAGTAAAAATGTAATTCCAAAATATTATCTCTTTTCCGGATACGCAAAATTTGGCCTTTTTAATATATCTTAACTGCCGATGGAAAAATAGTGGTGGAGATGTTTTTTGCTAAATATAAATATTAGAGAACGGCACAAAAGATCTGGTAGCATACATATGAATATGAGGATATATGACAGTGTGCTAATAGATAGTGTTGGAACAGATAACAATGTATGGCTGCAAATAATCAATTTTTTCATTTTATCGATAAAAATTCTAAAACAATATTTGATGCAAAGATAAATGAAAATGGATGAAAAGGTAAAACCGCGAAATCTGGAGATTAGTACCAAAGCCAATGGTTTCACATGGTGGGATACATGCATTGGTCCTTTTGATATTTCATTGTGGGACAACCATATCATTTGAAACAACTTTATCAAAAATGTAGCAAAGTTTAACCATATTTATAATACTATATATTTAAGTTATATTTGTTTATATAAATACATATACAGGAATAAATTGAATGGATAAACATACGTAGAGGAAAACCAACAAAATAAATAAAGTTGTAAAGGAAGTCTAGCCGCGCAAATGTGCGGGTCAACCAGCTAGTTATATATATAATTGCGATCACGATGAATAAGATGCATAGGATAAAACTTCTGATGAAATTCCAATTTCAATCGTTTGTAGTTCCATGATCCCATATCATCACATAGCCTGTACCATGTCAATGCGTCTCCCTTCAAAGATAAAGGGAAGACCTTCTTCTTAATAACATCACCGGGTATACCTGCAAGCTTAAACAATCCACAAACTTCATCGACGTATATTAGGTGCTTATCAGGATGCTTTGTTTCGTCTCCTGCAAAAGGATTAGCTAGCAGATTTTCTATCATACCAGAAGGAATCTCAAAGTAGACATTTTTATTTTCAGTAGGTTCAATAGGTTGATGAGCAACTCTTTGCTCTACTGGTCGGGGTGAAGATACCCCGAAAAAGCCCCTCAGAGGGTTACTTTCCGTAGTAACAAGTGACAGTAAATTTCAGCACACTATATAAATTTTTCCTTACCAAATTCCACCTACCAAAGGCGCTTCACTCCCCGGCAACGGCGCCAGAAAAGAGTCTTGATGACCCACACGTATAGGGGATCTATCGTAGTCCTTTCGATAAGTAAGGGTGTCGAATCCAACGAGGAGCAGAAGGAAATGATAAGCAGTTTTCAGCAAGGTATTCTCGGCAAGCACTGAAATTATAGGTAACAGATAGTTTTGTGATAAGATAATTGGTAACAAGCAACAAGTAACAAAAGTAAATAAAGTGCAGTAAGGTGGCCCAATCCTTTTTGCAGCAAAGGACAAGCCTGGACAAACTCTTATATAGAGAAAAGCGCTCCCGGGGACACATGGGAATTATCGTCAAGCTAGGTTTCATCATGATCATATGATTCACGTTCGGTACTTTGATAATCTGATATGTGTGTGGACCGCTGCTTGGGTACTGCCCTAACTTGGACAAGTATCCCACTTATGATTAACCTCTATTGCAAGCATCCGCAACTACAACAAAATTATTAAGGTAAACCTAACCATAGCATGAAACATATGGATCCAAATCAGGCCCTTACGAAGCAACGCATAAACTAGCGTTTAAGCTTCTGTCACTCTAGCAACCCATCATCTACTTATTACTTCCCAATGCCTTCCTCTAGGCCCAAATAATGGTGAAATGTCATGTAGTGGACGTTCACATAACACCACTAGAGGAGAGACAACATACATCTCATAAAAATATCGAACGAATACCAAATTCACATGACTACTAATAGCAAGACTTCTCCCTTGTCCTCAGGAACAAACGTAACTACTCACAAAGCATATTCATGTTCATAATCAGAGGAGTATTAATATGCATAAAGGATCTGAGCGTATGATCTTCCAACAAATAAACCAACTAGCATCAACTACAAGGACTAATCAACACTACTAGCAACCCACAGGTACCAATCCCAGACTTAGAGTCAAGAATTGGATACAAGAGATGAAATAGGGTTTGAGAGGAGATGGTGCTGGTGAAGATATTGATGGATATTGACCCCCTCCCGATGAGAGGATTGTTGGTGATGACGATGGTGATGATTTCCCCCTCCCGGAGGGAAGTGTCCCCGGCAGAACAGCTCTGTTGGAGCCCTAGATTGGATCCGCCAAGGTTCCGCCTCGTGGCGGCCGAGTCTCGTCCCGAAAGCTTGCTTATGATTTTTTCCTCATCGAAAAACTCCATATTGCAGAAGGTGGGCATCGGAGGGCCACCAGGGGAGCCACGGGGCAGGGGGCATCCCCAGGGTGGTAGGGCGCGCCCCCACCTCGTGGTCAGGGTGTGGCCCCCCTCCGGAACTTCTTGCGCTCAGTATTTTTTATATATTCTGAAAATGACTTCCGTGAAGTTTCAGGACTTTTGGAGCTGTGCAGAATAGTTCTTTAATATTTGGTCCTTTTCCAGCCCAGAATCCCAACTGCCGGCATTCTCCCTCTTTATGTAAACCTTGTAAAATAAGAGAGAATAGGCATAATTATTGTGACATAATGTGTAATAACAACCCATAATGCAATAAATATTGATATAAAAGCAGGATGCAAAATGGACATATCATGAGGACAGCTGGCTGGCCCGAAGCAAAAACACAGCCAACAAGGCAGGCCCCTATGAGGCCAAAAACAGCACCGGCAAGCTCCGGCGCAATAGACACAAATGCCGAAGCAATAGCGATAACACCGACGACACCACAGTGAACGCCGGATTCAACGGCTCCATGGAAGAAGAAGTCCAGGAGAAGACGGTGGTACAGAGGCTCTTCGCAGTGATGCCGCGACGGTTCTCCCCCATCATCAGCACGATTGTGCAATGGGGAGACATCTCCAAGATGTCGGTGGCCGAGGCTATGGGGCGTCTTCGGACGTTCGAAGAGAGCGAGTCTGATCACCATGATGACCGTGGCGGCAAGGAAGATCAGTTGCTCCTCATGACACGCACGCTTGAGTCGCTGTTGCAGAAGAAAAAGGGTGCGTCAGGCGCCAGCAGCAGCGGAACAAAAGGAAAAGGGCCTCCTGTCTGTGAGCAGGCTGGACGAGGTGACCGTGGCCACCGCGGAAAGAAGGGCGGCAATGGCAATGGGAAACAAAAGAAGCACCGTAAGTTTGACATTACAAAAGTTAAATGTTTCAACTATGATGTAAATGGTCATTTTGCCTCTGATTGTCCGGAACAGAAGCAAGAGAAAACACATCTAGCAGAAAAAGAAGAAGATGATGATCCAGGACTACTCATGATTGTGGCGTGTGAGGAAGCATGTGACCCCAGCTGAGGTGACAGAGACCGTAATGATGAATGAGGAAAGAGTGGTGCCCAAGTTGATAGGTGAGCAGCAAAAGGACGCCTGGTACTTAGATACAGGGGCAAGTAACCACATGTCAGGCTGTAAGGAGTTGTTCACTGATCTTGATGATGGGGTGAAAGGTACAGTACGTTTTGATGATGGCTCACTAGTTGATATACAGGGAAGATGCAAGGTTATACTTCAGTGCAAAACTGGTGAACATCGTGTGCTGACAAGTGTGTCCTACATTCCTCGCCTAAGAAGCAACATCATCAGTATAGGCCAGCTTGATGAGGTTGGTGTCAAAACAGCAGTTGAGCATGGATACATGGTCGTGTCCGATCAAGCGAAGGTGGTCGCCAAAGTGAAAAGGTCACCAAACCGGTTGTACATACTGCAGGCAACTCGAGCATAGCCGGTGTGTTTGGTGGCAAATTATGGTGAAGCAGAGTGGTTGTGGCATGCACGTTTTGGACATGTAAATTTCAGAACATTGTGTGAGATGTCTCAAAAAAACTTGGTGGAAGGGATGCCACACATAGACCATCTGGAGCAAGTTTGTGATTCCTGCCTTGCTGGGAAGCATCACCGCACCCCCTTTCCAAAGACAGCGATGTACCGAGCGGCAGCTCCACTCGAGCTTGTTCACGCAGATCTTTGCGGCCCAATCTCACCACTGATGCCCGGCAAGCGAAGGTATTTTGTTCTGATAGTCGATGACCTTACTAGGTATATGTGGGTGTCACTGATCAGGAGTAAGGGTTAGGCACTGGATGCTCTCAAGAAATGGCATAATCGTGCAGAAATAGAGACGGGTCGCAAGCTGAAGGCACTGTGAACAGATCGCGGAGGAGAGTTCCACTCAAATGAATTTGGTTCCTACTGTGATAGTCTTGGTGTGAAGCATTTTCTAACGGCACCATATTCGCCCCAGCAGAATGGGGTTGCAGAGAGGAGGAATAGGACCATTGTTGAGATGCCCCGTAGCCTTCTGAAGAACAAAAAATTGCCTGGAATGCTGTGGGGTGAGGCAGTAGCCACTGCTGTATATCTGCTGAATTGGGCGTCCACAAGAAGTGTAAAAGGAATGACGCCGTATGAGGGCTGGTTCAGAAAGAAGCCAAAGGTACACCATTTGCGCACCTTTGGTTGCATCATTCATGTGAAGAATGTTAGTTCTAATCTTGTTACAGGTCAATAGTTCATATCATGCATGCATATTTAGTTAGAGGTTAATTAGTCTGCATGGACCATACACGTGATGGTTGCGTACGTGTGTGTTTTGAGTCGTTGCATGTACGTAGAAATTGTAGCCAGAAGCGTGCTTGTTCACGTTGCGGCGTGTGGGTTTGTTTAGACCACGATCAAGTCGTGGGATGGCACGACATAGGTGGATCATGGAGTTAGTTTCGGCCGAGTGGTCCGGATGTTATCCTTATAATCTCTCAGGTTGTTACGGGAGAAAGAATAAGAAGAGAAAAAAGCAAGAAAAGAGGCAAGTTGTTGCGTCTCGGAAAACTCTGGTACTCCGGTGTTCGTCTGCGCCTCTCTCTCTCGTTCCTCTCCACCGTGTTCGCGTGTCTAGCCTCGCATTTGTTCCAACAATTGGTATACAGAGCTAGGTCACGAGGCGTTTTCGTGGCGGTCATCGAAGGAGTTCGGCAACAGCGGCGATGGGTGATACATCTCCGAAGAGTAGTGATGGGAAGAGCGGCGGCGGCGGGAAGTACACGCTGCCGGCGGCCAGGAAGGCTAATGCAGCGGATGGCAGTGCTGTGGTGCTCGCTACCTCGTCGAGGGCCATGATTGTGCCCGGCCAGTATCTGGTGCTGACGGACACCAAGTACTCGCTGTGGGCCGCGAAGATGAAGGTCCTGATGAAACCGTTGCATGTTTGGTCCGCGATTGAAGGCTCCGGTGAGTATGATCAGGCTGCGGACGAAGGGGCGTTCGCCGCGCTCTCTCAATCCGTTCCGGATCACGTGATGCTGTAGGTTGCGGAGTGCGACACCGCGCGTGAGGCATGGGAGATGATACGGTGTGCACGCCTCAGCGAGGATCGCGTGAGGAAGGCGCATGAACGACAACTGAAGAGACAGTTCGATCGCCTCAACATGGCTGACGGGGAGACGATCCCGGAGTTCGCCAAGAAGCTCATCCCGCTAGTGAGCAAGATCCGCTCCCTCGGCGTCAAACTTGAAGATGAGCCGTGGTGGAGCGTCTCTTCAGCGCCATTCCAGGCCGTTTCATGGACATCGTCAACACCATTGAGCAATGGGGTGATGTCTCAGCGATGAATGTACAAGAGGCGACTGGGCGCCTCACCGTGTTGGAGCAGAACCAGCGCGATCGTCGTCACAGTGGCGGCGATGAAGGCGAGAAGCTGATGCTGGTTTCACGTGCCCAGCTAGACGAGTTGATCCTTAAAGAGAAGAAGAAAGGGGAGGGCTCCAACAGCGGCAACAAGAACGACGACGAAGGGCACAGTGGTGGCCGTGGCGACAAGGAAAAAACCTGCGGCAAGTTTGACAAGTCGAAGATTACCTCCTTTGAGTGCGGGGAGAAAGGGCACTTCAAGTCTGAGTGTGAGGCATGGAAGAAAGAGAAGGCGCTCCTAGCTGCTGCCGACGTCGACGAGCCCGCGCTGCTCATGGCTGTGGCATGTGAGCTTGCACCTGAGGTGGAAGACACCACGAGTGTGGTTGAGCCTACAGAGATGGAGGCAGAGGGCAGCCATGCACTGGGCGGCGACTCCTTCGTGTCCTCTGATGCATCCATGGAGGCTGAGGTCAAGCGGCTGCGTGGTGCGTTGGCCGCTGCTAATGCAAAGATGCATGCCATGTCCGATGAGTACATGACAGTCACGAGCGGAGTTGTTGGTGTACGCAAGCGAGGAGAAGGCCAAGCTTCTAGAGGTGCAGCGCGTGCTCTGCAAGGAGAATGACCTGCTGCATGCCGTCGTGAACAAGACGACGGAAGGCACACGGACAACTGCAACAACGCCAGCTGCAGTAACGCCGGCGGCCATGACGCCGGCCACGAAGACACTCGGCCTGAACAAGCCGGGAGTGCAGCTCGTGGAGAAGGGCCACGTCAAACTTGAGCTATGCATGGATGGATCATCCAATTATGTTGATGCATGGTGGCTTGATAGTTGTGCTAGCAACCACATGACAGGCTCACGTTGCAAATTCAAGGAGATGATTGAAAGCGTCCGTGGCCATGTGAAGCTAGGAGATGGGTCTACAGCTCTGATCGAAGGGAAAGGATCAGTACTTGTTGAGTGCCATGGTCGAGAGCTTTCAGAAGATGGCCATCAAGTAGTGCTGGATCGTATGTTCCTATGGATTAGAGACATGTTTGGCAAGGTGCTGCTAAAGGTGAAAAGATCCCCCAACAGGCTGTACAAGGTGTTGCTGAAGACACCAGGCGGGGCCGGCGGCAAAAGTTTGCTTGGTGTAGGCGGCGGCGACGGCACCGACGTTGAGATGGCATCAAGATCTTCGGTACGCAAGAAATAATGAGTTACAAGATTAGGGAGGTGAATGTTAGTTCTAATCTTGTTACAGGTCAATAGTTCATATCATGCATGCATATTTAGTTAGAGGTTAATTAGTCTGCATGGACCATACACGTGATGGTTGTGTACGTGTGTGTTTTGAGTCGTTGCATGTACGTAGAAATTGTAGCCAGAAGCGTGCTTGTTCACGTTGCGGCGTGTGGGTTTGTTTAGACCACGATCAAGTCGCGGGATGGCACGACATAGGTGGATCGTGGAGTTAGTTTCGGCCGAGTCGTCCGGCTGTTATCCTTGTAATCTCTCAGGTTGTTACGGGAGAAAGAATAAGAAGGGAAAAAAGCAAGAAAAGAGGCAAGTTGTTGCGCCTCGGAAAACTCTGGTGCTCCGGTGTTCGTCTTTGCCTCTCTCTCTCGTTCCTCTCCTCCGTGTTTGCGTGTGTAGCCTCGCATTAGTTCCAACATGAAGAATGTCAATGCTCATTTGAAGAAGCTAGAAGACCGAAGTCAGCCAATGGTGTTTATTTGCTATGAACCAGCATCTAAGGCCTATCATGCAGTTGACCCTGTTTCACGAAGCTTACATGTGAGCAGGCACGTTGTGTTTGAGGAGGAGAAACAGTGGGACTGGCAGGCAACCGAGAATAAGAAAGATGAAGGCAGTAGGAACATCTTCACGGTTTTATGGCCGGAGGTGCGGGCAGTGATGCAAAAGAGGCCTGCCGTGGAACCGAAAATAGCTAAGAGCCCTGCCATGGCGACACACTCAAGCGCAGCAAGCAGCCCTATCGTGTCGACTCCTGTCTCCGCAAGTTTCATAACCCCGACTGCTACAACAAGCCAGACCGCTTCAGGTGCATATAGCAGTCAGATTATATCCGTGGGCTCGCAAGGAAGGCGCCTCCTTGATGAAATCTATGAGGAGACGCACGAGATCCCAACGGAGTATTCAGGATTGTGCTTGTTGGCTGCTGAAGAACCCAACAGTGTAAAAGAAGCTTTGTGCAGTGCAGACTGGAAGAAGGCAATGGAGATGGAGATGAAATCCATCCATGAGAACAAGACATGGGTTCTAACGACACTACCAAAGGGCCAAAAAGCAATAGGCCTCAAATGGGTATTCAAGGTTAAGAAGGATTCAGAGGGGAAGATTGTGAAATACAAAGCCAGATTGGTTGCTAAAGGCTATGCTCAGCGACATGGGGTGGATTTTGACAAAGTATTCACACCTGTAGCTAGAATGGAAACAGTGAGAGTTCTCATTGCTCTAGCAGCTCAGGGGAGGTGGGAAATACATCACATGGATGTCAAATCCACCTTCATACTATGGTGAGCTGGCCGAGGAGGTTTACGTGCAACAACCTCCAGGATTTGTTGAAGGTACTGACGAACATCAGGTGCTGAAGCTAAAAAAACACTCTATGGGCTGCGGCAAGCGCCTAGAGCATGGAACATCAAGTTGCACGAAACACTTGTGTCAATTGGAGTGGTGGAGCAAGGGAGCGGGGTATCCTGGCAGCGTGGGGAGGAAGACGAGCGGCCGGAGCAGGGGAGCGGTGCCGGGGGTAACAGTGGCGATGATGGGGCAGGCGGAAGCGGCGGCACGTCTGGTATCGAGGTGGGGGTGGGGGTTGGGAACTGGGATGGATAACTGATGAGAAAACCGAAGAGATAAGGCGACGGGGTGAGCTCAGGGAAGAACTGAGGAGTCCATGCCACGCCTGGAGGCCCCGCTGATTTTTTTTTCTAACTACGTGCAAGCAGTTTGGATGGACCGGTAAATATCTTCCACTTTTTTTTAGGAGTGCACACATGTGTTTGTTCTCCAAAACTATGCACGCATTGTGGGATTTAGTGATATTATTATTCAAAGGAGTATGCACACACGAGCGAACACACATATGCTTGCATGTCCTATAAAGTAAATATAAAATAAATTGTCTCCAGCCACTATTGTTCTCATTTCATACGAGTGTGTAATAAATCATTGGCGTCAAAACACATTTACGTGTCATGGCAATCGAATCTTTAGTTGATCTCAATTGCGATGAAAAATCATGCATGTACGCAACAGAACATGACTGGCACCCCTAAGAATTCTATTGTTAATTGATTCATTATTTTTATCATCATCAAACTTATCCTCTACATGTCTAGCCTAATTAATGATAAATTAACGTTTGCTTCGCAGTAAAACACACCACTTTTTTCTCCCGTTGCAACGCACGGGCATATTTGCTAGTTACTCTATCATAATAGATAACGACATGAAACTACGTGGTATACATCTAAATGTAAAGACAAGTAAAAAAAGTATCACCCACAAAAAAAAGTAAAACAAAGTAAACCTTAAACAATCAAATAATGTTCAAGAGGTTATTTCATGATATATAGCACTATATACAAGACATATTTAGGGATTAATCAGTACTAGAAGATTACTAATGAAATTAATCCTAAATATGAACAACTAATTGGATAAAATTGGTGTGTTTCTTAAATCAAATTCTCCCTCTAATGGAGTAATATATAATTCCTCAAAACTTACATATATATATATATATATTTTAATTTTCTCAATGCTTAACTTGGTATTAGGTAGAACATCATGCAACATTATGTGAAGGTTAATCTCGGAAGCCATGATACTGTTGTTTTAGAAATTTCATTGCATCCTCACTGTCAATTATATAGGTGCAGTTGCAAAAGGGAAGCATTGGATCATGAATTTTTTACATAGATACATATATTGGTTGCTCACAAACAAAAACGGTTAGAATAAACGAAAACACAAAAGTAAATTACAAAGTATAAAAGATTGGTGATATAAACAGCAATGCAATATTTTTACAATTATGTTTCTGATCCCGACAAGCTAAAAGTTACGGATCTGAAATTTCAGTTTCTCTAGGATTTGTTTGATTTCTTACCGAGGACAACATAATAGAAATAATAATATGACTTCGATAATACAATTAGTATTTGTTTGTAACAACTTATAAAAGGGAATAATACAAAATTAGGATGGTGCGTGTGCATGCTCTCGGGCTACTGTGGAAGTTACTACAAAAGGCATCCATATATATTAGAGACATAGACATAGAAAATAACTCATATTTCCATAGTTTTATTTAATCATCTAAACTTATTTAATCATCTAAACTTATTAATTAGGAACAGTCAGCTGCTTGTCACTTTGACCTTGTGTTCCCCTTACCTTATGCGTATATGGTCTCCATGAATGGAAACTAAGATTAAGGTGAATTCATGGGAATTAGGATTTTTGGTCACAAGATTTGATTTTTGTAAATTGTAGTGGCAGTATAGTCAAGTGTGATGTCTCATCACAAACTATCGAGACACCTTGTTGACACTCTTTGATGTTCTTATTTCTGCAACTATGAATGTTTTAATATCATTAGTGGTCAAAGAATAAACACTGATAAAACTAGATACAATTAACAATTTCTTATTTTCAAGAAGATTAGAAAGAGATCAAAGTTTCATCTCCAGGTTCCTCTTTCCTCCCCTGTCCCTATCCTCTAATATTTTGTTAGATTTTCTCTTTTCAAAGGCTTTGTTGGAATTTGTTTCTTCGGTAGGGTGATTACTCCGTGGGGAAATGATATGTTGCAGCCGGGCTTCAAGCTCGCTGGTTGCGACACTTTCCTCTATACAGTGCCTACTGGCCCGGTGCCCTCAACACCATGTTAGTTCCACTATACTCTGATCTTTCTCTTCCATGTTCACAGCAAGTCAAGATTTCACAATTTCAGGTGAGATGTTGTTTCTATTTTTGTTATGTCCGCCTTTGTTATTTTTTGATTAGGGAATAAAATAGACTGGAATTTTGTGGAAGATACATATACTTGAGGTATTGAAATGCAGTCGTAGAAAATAAAATGCAGCCATCAGTCGGTGAATCTTCAGTGATAAGCTCAACTAATGGCTCCAAATTACAAGTGTATAGTCAAAAGTCTATTATTTATAATACGAAGATATCTTGGACCTGAAAATTAGGAAGTTCTAGCATAAAATTGTTCTTGCCATGACAACAACATGTTCTATGTACTTCATTTTGTCTACCTATGAAAATATTTTTACCTTTAGCTCCTTACGAACACTGTTTGCTGCATCTGTATTGCTAATACACGGATCAGTTTCTAAGCCAACATATAAATGCAACTACCGGTAACAGTTTTAAGGCCCAAAGACTATAAAGAATGATGGTTGCTTGTGTTTCACCCTATTCTAGTTTGGCATTGGCACTTCTGCTAAATGTTGCACTTCGTGCTACATATATTGGTCCAGATAACAATAGTACAATCATGCGCAGTTCGGCACGATCCAGTTTGGAGTTTAAGACAGTAAATGAGAATTCCGCACTGGTATTTTTTGGCTGTTGCAAAGATTTCATAATAGATAAAACTAGTTACAAAGTTAGACTACTTCTCAGACAATGGAACTACACAATTTCTTTGTCTTGGTATCTTTTTTCTTGGGGTATGACTTTGTAGCAATCTAGTCAATGATATCATTCAGCTCCTGATTGACAGTATTATTTTAGGTCAAAGAATGATAGATATATTTTTTATTTTATCATCTTGGAAATTTATCTTCCGGCTGTAGGTTTCTCAGTCTTAGGTGTAGCCGAGGTCAAGTGTACTGAAGTCAGGTCATTTTGGGTATACGCTAGCCTGATGTGTTCAATATGGTTCAAAAGAAAGCTTATCAAGAGCCGCCGCGGATAAATCCTCACCTTTTTGTTGTTTCAGCTCCGATAAATTTTGTTACTGTGCTTCCAAGTTGCAAAGGCTAATCGGTTGTAGAATTTCATGTGCTACACTAATCCTTTGGAGATCGTTGTTTCTCTTATGAACAAATCTTAAACTATACAGCAAAAGAAGCCTTGCTGGTAAAGTGTATCGGGTAGTATGTTGCAGTTTTTTCTTGGAATATAGGTATTGTAAATCAATCAAAGAGTTCTGATACATCAGTGCAACTTGGCACACAACACCGGTAGGTCCAGTCAAAATGGTATGCTATAGTTGGAACTACTGAAATAAGTCGCTTGATGCTAGAGTAAATATGATGATTGTTAGAACCTGTCTTCACACAAATCTAGAATTGCAACTACTGAGATAAGTTACTTGATGCTAGAGTAAATATGATGAATTTCAGAACCTCTCTTCACACAAATCTTATGAAACATTTTCAAGTTGATCTATCCATAGGGCACAAAAGAGGACAACAATTATGCTTCTTTTATAGCTGGGTGTATGAAGATGGATACATGCTTTTGTTCTACAAATGTGATGTAATCTTTCTCCAACATAATTAAGATATTTAAGAAAGAAAATTATATTGCTTCTATGATGCCCGTGTTTTCGATTTAGCACAATGAAGCGCATGAAAAACATGCGGCAATGAAAAAATGGTGCAGCAAAGCACGCATGTATCCTCCAGAAGCCAAACTACATGAGAAGATTCAGCATAAGGCTTATGGTGGTGATGAGAACATCATTAGAATTGTCACCACCAAGAGCTAAGCTTAGCTGCTTGTGACGTTCAACCATTATAGTGTGGTAACCTGCTCATTCTGCTCTATTTGTTATGCCTACATTTTCTCTTTCTTACGTGGCAATTCTGTTTCTGAATTTACCCTCAATATTGTTATATCTGTTTTTCTTTTGTGTATATATGTGCAGTATGCTTAGTTATTTTTATTGCATGCCTTTAAACATGTCTAGCGAAAGGTTATGTGGTAATTCATTCTATTTTTTCTGCTGACACTTCTTGCTAATTAAGCAACCAATGTTAGTTTCTTTTAATGGCCTCAGTCTTATGCGCATTTCTAATTTGGTCACACTGCTCACCAGGTTAAATGTGAAGCAAACATATAGTTACCACACTATAGCTTTTCAGGCAAGGCAGTATACAAAAACAATTTACATATTCTCAGCTGGACATATTCTTGTGACTTGCTTCCTGGGAAACTTAGCTTTTGTTTATTATTTTTATGTCTGATTTCTTTTCTACTTTCTGGTTGCAGTTAGAGTTTGTCGCCGGCAGCCAGTCTTCCTCGTGCTCCCGTGCCTCTGATTTGGATCGAAGTCGCGATAGTAGTGGTGCGGCGGCGGTGGGGGAGGAGGCGAGGGTGGCGGCGATGGGTGATGGCGGCTAGAATATGAAGCGGCCCTTGAAGGAGGATGGGGGTATGCTGCTTGTACCTACTATTGTATTATTTGTGTGACTATTCATGCATTAGCTTTTGTGAAGTTTCAGGTCAACCCTATGCCAAGTTCTTAGTTAGTATTTCCTTACATACTATCGACATCATTCTCTAGGAAAAACATATTATCTGCGTGCTATCTTTTCTCTATCTAAAAAATTCATTATGTTTTCCTTTTCGGCCAAAACATTGAGGATCCCCGCCAAATTATTATGTTGTCCTTTTCTCAATCAGTGACAACATTTGTATGAGATGTTCTCCCGTCCCTTTCAGCCAAATCCAATATCACAAAAAAAGTCAAAAGACCAAAGAACACAAACACACATTTAGGTGCGTTTGGCTACTTATGGCATTCAATTTGTTCACCAAAATAGATCCTTGAGATGATCTTCCTTTCATGTGAATACATGTCACTGGCCTGCATACCAGAAAAATAACGTTAAGCTCTTTATGGACTACATGTCCTTGAGAAGTACTAAACTTTCTGCTAACTTTTGAAGTACAAGTTCTACTATATTGGCATGGGAAAAGCATATTCATTACTAATTAAAGTTGAGGATATGTTTCCGCAAAGAATATTCATTTTTCATATTGCTTATTTCCATTGCATAAAGTTGTACTTATGTATGCTAATAGCTTCACTCGAATAGTTCTCTAGATTTTTTTGGTAATTCATCTCATCCAATAGTTTGATATGTTTGCCATTATTCTAAAAACTAGCGAAGTGGCCCGCTTCATGTGCGGGCTAGAATTTTATATGTTTTGTTATAAGACAATATTATCTGGTTTATCTAAAAAATATAACCATATATGATATCATTTACAAATACGTACGTGTTTTATATCCATTTAGCATTACCTTCTAATTATGTATTACATGTCCTACTAACTGCATTTTTTATCAGCCGCGGCGTTAATATTATATTTGTAACGTTTTTATGGTACTTTTATCATGCTAAATTATTATATCCTTTTCTATAAAATTATATTTTATAGTCTCATTGGTTTCATGCAGACATAGGTAAATTTGCTAAAATTGTGGAAGTTCGACATATTAATTTTATTTTTAGTGATTGTTTATTCTTAGTGTTTTTTAAAATACTTCTATGTAGTTAGAGTGCATTATATCGTATATATATAGCCATTATATTGTATTTTCTGTCTAAGGTATTTATTGTCACGATCATTTAGGTAGACACGTGCACTAAGAAGCACCAACGTTGGCTCATATTTTCACATATGCAAATTTGGATATATCAATATTCAGTATCGCAGTGTTTCCACGGGCCGCACCAGGTTGATACTACACTTTTCCCTTTCTCAGGTCTTCTTGTCATTTCAGGAACTTCCTATCAGGTTTCGGGATATGGGGAACCACAAATCAACCTCATGCATGTAGTATAGGTTCTTTGTCAAGTTTATGTGTTCTTGGCCGCGACAATATCTAGATGGTTGAGATTGTGTCATACGGAATAAGGTCTTGTAGCTCCATCATTGTAGTAGTGTGGCCATTGTGGTCTACTCCATGCATGGATCCATTGGTTACCATGAGTTGATTTATCATGTTTTTTTTCTTTATAGTTCAATGTTGGTGCCATAGTTTGTTAGCATCTATTATGATTGTAGTATACTATTCATGGAGAAAGCATTCTCAACTATCTTAGGGTCCCACCAGTAAAGCCCAGCCGCTGTTCAAAAAAAGGATAATCAAAAGTACATGCACACTTGAGGAGAACATTTTATGAATTATTTTGTAAGGCTTTTATATGTTTTACTATTGGTAGTCTAGAAATATATGTCTACATGTATACTTTTTTGAAACAAAAATGAGGAGCGGCAAAATTATTTTCATTGTTAAAAAAATAAAGAGCTCAATGGAGTTCGGTCTCTGTAGGCACTTTTCGATGGTGAGAGTAGCTACTATTGTTTATTTCTGGATTTCAAGATGCATGCAACAACTCTCTCAAATAACTCTTCGCAAGGCTGTTAATGCTACAACCCACCTTGTACTTTCCAGTGATGGGTCTTTACGAGAGGCTAAGCTAGCTAGCTAAGCTAATGTTAGCTTGATGGAATTATCTTTGATGCTTACTGCAGCTGGCCAAATAGGATTTGGGATTACACTCCTATATGATTTACACATAGTGATTATTTTAACAGCTACCTAAGGCTAGATCAAGTGGTACCTTGCTTTGCTGAAGGGGTTCTGGTCAGTTCACACTCCCATCCGTGCTTGCGCACAATTGATCATTGATGGAAACACATGTCTAGCTCTCTCAATTGATGGAAACACATGTCTAGCTCTCTCAATCATTGGTCACCTGCCGCTGCAGACAACATATAGACCCACAAGGCCTTCCCAACTACGATGCTCTATATAACTGAAAATCAGTTACATATAAAAATAAGATTGTGAACCACAATAAGCCTGACTATTATATTTCAAGATTTGTTGCATACACTATATATATGAACGGTATTACTGATGGAAGTATGTTAGTGTCGATTGGAACTTCATTAACACACCTGCTAGTTTGGAATGAATTGAACTTATTTGGTTTATGCTAATTGCAAATAAAACATGGTCCTATATATGTGTCACAGAAAGAAATTCAGATAGAAGAGAGAAAAAGATGGGAAAACTCACTGTCAGGTCCATAGTAGAATTGCAGGAAATCAGCATTCATGTCTCCTTTCATGTTTAAACATCAACAGTCTAAAGCCCTTTTGCCATACATTACTGGGAACCATGTAACCATGCATATAGTTACAACTATCTATATATAGCCCAAAAATTAAATCTAATTATCTGATCTGACAACAAAAAGTATACAATCTAGCAGTTACATATATGGAAAATATTCAGAAAATTGTTTTCATTCTTGGTGATCAAGTCAATTGCATAGTTATTTTCATGCGATCGACTTCAAGGATGAAAACAGAGTAGAGATGACCGTGTCATTAGTCCGGTACAGTTCCTTCACACGACAGCTTCATGACACCCACGGTAGCCTATGTTGGCACAGGCATGGCCTTGACGACGCACACCTCGAGTATTTTCTGACGACAGCACACGTACAACCTACAGCCGATTACTTTCCAGCCGTAGAGTGGAGGCCTGTCGTACATAGAACTGTTTCGCCAAGATAGGCAGGATGTATATGGCGAGGTGCACACTAAGCCTGAAGCAGCTAGTCTAGCTGCTGGATGGTTCACGGATGGTTCATGCACGTACAGGAAGCTAGCTTAGCTAAGCTAGCGATCAACTCAATACAAGCTAGCTCAATGCCTTGATCTTTCGATCTCACCGAGACACAGCCTAACACACACACGGAGACGCTGATTAGATGGCTATAGGCCGGTGTCGAGTCTGTTTTTCTTTCTTTGATCTAGGCCACAAAATCTTTCAGGTACAAGTATATATACGATCCAAGCTAGCCTAGACCTATACTACTCGGTGGCTTGTTCATGTCCAACCCGGACAATGACTGCGTGGTTGCATCATTACACCTCCTCCGCCTCCGCATCAAACAATTGTAAGATTGATTCAGTGGTTGCCCTAGAAAAATATATATTGGATTGTTGCATGCATGGTTCCAGCCTGGAACATGACAGGATTAATTATGATAGAGGAAAAGGACTGGGGAGACACACCAATTGACATGTGACATTGAAGCAGGACATACACGAATTTGGGAAAAAGTAAACTAAGCACCAAGGAGCTATGTACCTAGACCTGAGCGAGGAGGCTGTGGGCTGCTGCTTGTGCGAGACGGCGCAGAAGAGATGAGGTGTCAGGGATTTAGAATCGATGGTGATGTTTTTTAGAGCGATCGTGGTGTTTTTTGGAGCGATCATGGTGTTGTTGGATAGGTGATTTTGGGAAGATGGAGTTTGAACGGGAGGAGGAGGAGGAGCTGATCACGTCTATCCCTTTGTGCATGTGTTTTTTTTTGCTGATTGAAAGGTTATTTCCGTAAGGGCATTGGTGGGTAATTTACTTGACTGTTGAAGACACATTAGAAGATCAAATGGTTGTTATTCTCTAGTCCATTAAATAAACGGACGGATGTTTCTAATTTTTGTGGGATTTTACAATTAATTCTCTTGTCTCTAGTTAATCCATCAAGCACTTTTTATATATAAATAGATTGATTTGTGTAGAACATCAAAAACAATGTATCCAGTAGTTTGATATTTGTTGTCATTATTCCACAAAATGATATGTGTAGCGTATTGAAAATAATTGGATGCTGATGCAATCATGGAGTGAGGACATGTATAGGGGTGCTTTATAATGGTACATAACTCCGTAATGAAATCAAGAGCAACATATCTCCGTTACCCAATGATTGTTGTCCTCGTAGTACAGACTTTGCCACCGTTGACACACTACGCAGATGCCATGTCCTTTCTTCCACCCACAGGACACGACATTCCGGACAGTCTTGTACTGTTGGGATGCTTGATATGCTGGAGTTGGTCCTGGCTGCAGTGATGTCCCTGTTCCTCCATGGTAAGGGCAATCCCCATGTAGCTGGAACATGTACAATTTTGTTTTAGAAGGGGTGTTGATTTGTCTCTCTCTCTCTTTGTAGCCTTCTGAATTTCACAACTGTAACCAATTTGGGTGTAAAGATGTACTTCAGCATGTGCTTTATTCTCTAAAATTTTATACAGACCGGGAGTACGAGACTTTTGTCTGGAAGAAGATACGTGCATGTTCCACAACTCAAAAATGGCAGTGTATAGGAGAATTGTGATCCCTCTTTCAGTGCAGCCAAAATGCATGCACAACTTTGCATACAAGAATTGCAATATGAAATCTATGAACTTGAACATTTGTCTCACCTGCATAAAGAGAGAGAACACACGTTGTGTACTCGATGAGATGGTCTGCTCCTATATTGGTAAAATTAGTATCAGGTTCCCTTTTTGGGCCTACAATATTTTGTGCTCGCACTTGATTGTTTCTTCATGTACCACAATATTTTAGTTTCAAATAGATTAAAATAGTCGTGTACAAGTTATGTAGTTTTCATTATAGTTATTTTGATTCCGTAGCGAAGCATGAGGAAATCTAATGGTTCAAGACAACTCCACGTTGAAAGAGGCTTGTGTAGATTTTTGCTCGAGAATTCCAGAGGGTTATTCTTGTCAAATTTGCTCTCACACCTTGGGTGTCATGTTTTCCAGTTGCAATACACGGGCATTTTTCATAGTAATAGTAATAATAATATGACTTCCATAATGCAACTAAATTTTATTTCACAACATATAAAAGAAAACAATGGAAAATAGGATGTTGCATGCGCATGTGCTGGGGCTACTATGAAAGTTATTACAATAGGCATGCATATGTATATATATATATAAAAGACATAGACATATAAAATAACTCAGATGTCCGTAGTTCTATTAGATCGTCCTAAGCTTATCCATCAAGGCGCATATAGCCAAGGTTTATAGCCCCTTTAGCTATCTCAAAACTTATAAGGGCATCGAACGCAGCATATCTGATTCTTTCAAAGCTCAATGGAGCAATCGCCCATCCGGAGTTCTTCAGTTGCTTGCACTCGTTGCCCTTCTCCAGATTCGTTCCCAACACAAAATTTGCTAGATCAAATAGCGACGGTGTAGATTTACCGCATGTTGTTTTTGGTATTTTAATGTGCGTCTGTAGGTCAATGGGATTTTTTACATGGAGGCCATATGGCTGAAGCATTTTTACGTCATTGCCAATTGCCGCTCCACAAAAGAAGATATCTTCACGAGCAAGAAATTTGTTGAGCTCGTCTGGTATGTGAGGCGAGTGCACGATGTGGTACACCAAGCAATGATCTGCAAAACACAGTTGAAGTACGGCGGCGCATCGCTCCATTTCCGGGGGCAGGTCCTTCTGCTTCACCCCATCGACTTGGTCGGTGAACTCACAGTCTAGACCAACAATCTTCTTTTCTACCGTTTGGAGGGATTTCAACAAACTCTTAACCCATTCCTCAACGATGCCTGGTTCATTGGCGACCGTCACGGTTACCTTGAAGCCAGCAAGTTGCTCAAAGCGATGAACTGCAGGCTGAGCCACCAGAATGGCAGCAGAGTGATCATCATCCTCTGGAGCTAGCGGAGGCAGCAGAGTATAATCAAGGATGGAAATAGTGTGCGGCTGGAGTAGCTCCAAGGAGCATGGCGAAGCGAGCATATCATTGGCATTGTTCTCCTTAGGAAGAGCCCTGCAGTCATAGACCAAGTGAGCGATAGGGGATAGCATGAACAAATAAAACACATCTTTTTTTAGTATTACTACATGTCAACGCCAAACGAGTAGAACTATAAATAACTCAACACAAATTAGTCCCGTTCAATAGATGAAGAGTTCTTCTGAAAAGAAAAACTGAACTTGCTCAGAAACAAAATCCTAGATCTATATTCTGAAAATGAATCTGAGTGCCCATCTTTTTTTGTTTTGCAAGATGAATTAAAGCGCTCATCTTTGCCGTCACGCAATATACTGCTTGAAACTCCAATCTTCAAATGCATGAACTTTAAAAGAAAGCTGGGGCTAAATTGGACCGGACAAAATTTTCAAGACATCGTACAGAGAAAAATTCAGAAGCAAAACACCACAAATTCGTCCACAAGATGGCAAAATAAGACTGCATGAGCACATTGCCTATCATAAAATAAGAAGACAAAAAAATGAGTTGCAGTAGTATAATATTATACCTTGATGACTTTGTTTTGGCTTGCAGCGGCTCCATAGTCAGGTGTATTGCAAATTTCAATATCCACTATATGTATGCCGCAGATGTTTCTTCTCAGGCTGATGGATTGTATGTGATGTGATCGAGGGGATGGTTTGTCAATCCGGCCAAAAGGGTGCTTATAAGCTAGCCGATTGGGATAAAAATAGCAAGCATTGATATTCGCGTTTTGGGAAGGAAACAATAAGGATTTTGGTGCGATACTTATCCGCAGCGATTTTTAATAGCTTTCTTTAGGTTTCATTCGCATCAAATAGCAAGTATTGATATTCGCGTCACCTTTTTTTATGTGAACATGGTAGCTTTGGTTTACCATTTTTGAATGTGAATGTGCTCTAATTTTATTTAGCGTTTTTGCATGCGAACCATGGTCTATTATCCTTTTTGTTTTAGGAATGTGGTCGATTTCACATTCACATAGGATGTATTCGGTTGTTCCTAGAAATTTTGCCTGCATTGCATGTGTCTCTCAGTTAGGCCGGTTGATAAAAAAATCATCATGTGCATATCGTTTCACTACTAGAAAAAGGCTTATAGGTGGCCCCTAACAAGTGGCGCGCGCATATAAGCACCCGCCACAGCTATTTTAAAAAATTTGCAGTGGCGGGTGCTATAAACTATTCACCATTGGCTATCCAAATAATAGTGACGGGCATAAGTAAGGACCCGCCATTCCGTCACTCTTGATAATTTCTTCACGGTCGAAAAGTAATAGTGGCGGCAACGTACAACAGGACCACCACTGGTGCCATGCTAATCAGTGGCGATCCGTTTCTTGCCACCGCCATAGACCCGCCCCCACCGGTTCCTAATTTTGTAAGAGTTTGCAGTGGTGGCTCCTATTACGCGCCCGTCACGTCTATATTTGGTCACGCTGCCACCTACCACTCAAATATAGCTGTGGCGGGTGCTATCTACTGCCCGTCACTCTTATGCATGACCTTATCCACCCCACCCACCACCCGCAGCCAGTCGCACATTATCTATCTAGACATAAATCTTTCTCCCTCTGCCTCTCTCTCGCCACGCCGACGGCACGAGCATTGTGGCGTCCTCCGCCGCTGCCACCGGCAAGGTCGCCGTCGGCTGCCTCGGACGGCGTCATGGACCCAACCTTCCCTGTCGCCCACGCCATTCGTCGCCGCCTCGAAGTCATCGGCCTTGCCATCCAACGCCACCTCCAACTACTTCCTTGTCACTATCGCGCGTGCCTTCCTCCGCCTCCGACGTCACCGGCGTCCCCATCAAACTCACCGTCCATCTCCGCCATCGTCCTCGCCCTTCCCACCATCTCCGTACGCCCCGGTAACCACACCTCCCGTCTCTCTGTTAATGGAGATGATAGTTGTTCTCATTTATTGTGCTTGTACATTAGCAACATTTCGCTAGTGTAGTTAAAAAAATTTATAGGATGTATTGTAGTTGTCTCTTGTTATATGATGTACCATTTAATCTTTGTAATTGGACATCTTCAATTTGATTGCTTGTGCTAGAGGACTATGTACTGCATATACGGATCAAAATATGGTACAATATTTTATTCATGATGCAGATATTCGTAACTAACGTGATGAACCTACTTAAGAGTGAGAAATGTCCACTCAAAGGACATATATGGACCGTTGTCGTAACAATTCTATCTTTTATTTTTTCATAAATCTTCTTTCATGCAAATGTCTTTTATCTAAAGGTCAACTTGTTTAATGCATTTAGATGGAAAGCCGGGATGCCTTGTTAGGACTCCTACACCCGTAGACTGAACTTCTACAGCCGTAGGCATCGTCACGAGGATGGATGAGTACACGAAGATCATGCTCGACTATGCCGAGAGCACTCGAGCAGCCACCAATAGCGCTCGGGCATACGTCAAGAGCACTGCAGCATATGCCGAGCGTGTGAGAAGAGCCGCTGAGAGAACAAGAGCAGCCATGCTGAGAGCACAAGAGCAGCCACCAAGAGTGCGCGAGCACCTAGCGGAGTGCGTGAGTAGCTATCAAATATGTGAGGACCGCCCAAGCCAAGATCACGAAGATGTTAGAAGGCGAGGAGACCTCATGATGGAGCTGAACTTTTACTTCTGAACTAGTAGTGCACTTCCTTTATGTGATCTATATGATCGATGCGTGTGAACCGAATTTCTGTGTTACAATGATGGAGTTGAACTTTTGCTTCTGAACTACTAGTGAACTGCATTAATGTCATTTGTATTGTTGATGCTTCTGAACATATTTTCTATGATGCTCTGAAGATTGTTATATGACTTTTCTCCATGCGATTGGATAACTATGAGATTGACTTGTTAGCTTGTTTATTTATCTTTGTAAATGAGTTGTACTATGGGAAGAATCCAGGAGTCTATGATTCATGAAAGAAATGCAATGAACAAGTGGACGCTTAGGAGAACACTAGCACAAATGTCCGTGCGTTGCAACGGCGGGGAAATACCTGTTCTTATGAACCACGATTTGCTAGGTAAGGAACTATGTCAAGGGAGAATGGTCGTCGATGCAAAAAGATGCATAATTTAAGGACCACGATGTAGAGCACATGGGGTGTGATTCAGAGTAAATTGATCTGATTGGCAATGTTTTTCTTGGAAAAACTTTCGATCTATTTATCAAATATCATGGTAATATATTGAACATCATGAGTACTCTCTCCGTATCAAAATTCTTGTTTTAAATTAGTTTAGATACGGATGTATCAAGTCAGATGTATCTAATACTAAAACATGACTTGATACATCCGTATTTAGACAAATCTAAGACAAGAATTTTGGGACGGAGGGAGTACTAAAAATTACATCCATGCCGTGTGTTACAACATGATAAAACTTCATCACACTCTGACACTCCTAATCCAATTATTATGGTTTCTCAAAAAAAAAGTATAGTCAAATATCCCTAACATGAAGAAGAATTTTTCTTTCAAGCTGACCATCTCTACAAAACGTCTAACAAAATTATGTATTTTTGTGTGGGGGGAATACATGCAGTGTTCAACTTGCGTCCCATGCTTCCGTAATGAGTAAACACCATAATGCTTTTGCAAAAAAAAAATCAGAAAATCGGCTTACGGTAGAGAGTTGATCAAAATGCAATACTGTGCTTTTTATTGGCGTATATGTTTAAATGCGCAAGTGCATGTTATAATCCCCAAAGGTCCAGCGCTCTTGTTAGCTTCCTTATTCCCTTGACACAATGAACCAATTTAGCTTCTTGCGTGGATCCTCGTCTCAATCTCTTTCCAAATTAGCATGCTTGCACTGCTTTCCTTATTATCATGTCTAAATTTCCTTTAGCATAGACTGCTTCCCTTACTATTCTGGATCAATTCCTTCTCACATCCTTTCCATCCTTTACTTCTTTATTTCTCTTGCTGCATGTTGAAACGTCGGTTGAAATCCTCTCTATAGAGCCGGAACTCAATTTTTACCCTTCACTTATTGATTTTCGAGATGACTCCTTGATACCCTGAAAACTGAAAGACCTATATAAGTTAGAAGGATTTGATGTAAAAAAGGCGAGGTGGTACTATTTAATAGATCAGATAACATTACATTTCAAATCAAAGATTCAGCTAGGTCGCCTGGTAGCACAATATTTACATGACTGTGAAGTTGCGAGTTCAATTCCTGGCCCAAACAAATGTTTTGCCCCTGCCTTTTTACCCCCTATGTGGGCTCCCAGGTAGAAATACAAACGCACAAAAGCCCAGCTAGAGGCCCAGCCGAGCGACGCAAGGAAATATCGAACATAGACAAGTAGATCGCATATAAATTTTTTTTGCCATGAAACTTTACAGACAAGTAGTATGCATTCATATCTATGTGTGTATTATTAAAAAGAATTGAAACCTAACCTTTTTATTTTTTAATTTTTCAAACATCAAGTTCCATAGGCTACACGTACATGCATGCATGTGTTTCAAAGATATAAGCTTTTTTGTGGGGTATATGCATATTATTAATTTTCTAGATGGAATATATATCATGCATGTGTGTAAGATCCCTTGGCTTTGAAGTACTTGTGCATTTCTTACATAGATGACAAATGCCTTTTTACCCCCTATGTGGGCTCCCAGGTAGAAATACAAACGCACAAAAGCCCAGCTAGAGGCCCAGCCGAGCGACGCAAGGAAATATCGAACATAGACAAGTAGATCGCATATAAATTTTTTTTGCCATGAAACTTTACAGACAAGTAGTATGCATTCATATCTATGTGTGTATTATTAAAAAGAATTGAAACCTAACCTTTTTATTTTTTAATTTTTCAAACATCAAGTTCCATAGGCTACACGTACATGCATGCATGTGTTTCAAAGATATAAGCTTTTTTGTGGGGTATATGCATATTATTAATTTTCTAGATGGAATATATATCATGCATGTGTGTAAGATCCCTTGGCTTTGAAGTACTTGTGCATTTCTTACATAGATGACAAATGCGTTGGACTTTCTGTTATAAGCTCCATTTGATTAATAATGCATGGTTATGTAGTGTTCAGGTAGAATTTAGGACATCTGATGCTATAATAAAGGACTACAAAATGAATTTACTCATTTATTTTTTTCTTTTTTGTTATATCTTCTAGCATATGTTTATTTTCACTGTCCGGGCCACCCGGATAGTTTGTATGAATACATACAAATAGTTTTTCTAAATGAAAAACAACAGTTACTTAGACTTAGATGGCCAGGCTACACAAACAATTAGAGTGAGATGATATAGTCATGAGTATTTAGAAGCATGCATGGAAGGTTAACAACCAAGATATCGTGCTATCTAGAAACAATATTCACTTCAAATAGTGATGATGCAGATAGAGGAAGACAACATAATATTTACGATTTAATCATTAAAGAAATGGCTTGGGGTGGTAGGAAGCAAACATCAGTGCCATAGACATCGATGACTTTACCATATACTTACTAAAAATATCCCACATGTAGTTTGATCATGTTTTCTTTGGACACGTACACACATTCCAACTAAAATATTATTTGTATTTTAAATGATCTATCAAGGGGAACTGACAATCAATAGTGGAAGAGATAAATATGAACATTGGTATGGAATTATATGGCATTGCATGGAAGAGCGCCGATTTTTTCATGGAACAATTCACACATAACGCAGTAAAAACGTAATTCCAAAATATTATCTCTTTTCCGGATATGCAAAATTTGGCCTTTTTAATATATCTTAACTGCCGATGGAAAAATAGTGGTGGAGATGTTTTTTGCTAAATATAAATATTAGAGAATGGCACAAAAGATCTGGAAGCATACATATGAATATGAGGATATATGACAGTGTGCTAATAGATAGTGTTGGAACAGATAAAAATGTATGGCTGCAAATAATCAATTTTTTCATTTTATCGATAAAAATTCTAAAACAATATTTGATTCAAAGATAAATGAACATGGATGAAAACGTGAAACCGTGAAATCTGGAGATTAGTTCCAAAGCCAATGGTTTCACATGGTGGGATACATGCATTGGTCCTTTTGATATTTCATTGTGGGACAACCATATCATTTGAAACAACTTCATCAAAAATGTAGCCAAGTTTAACCATATTTTATAATACTATATATTTAAGCTATATTTGTTTATATAAATACATATATAGGAATAAATTGAATGGACAAACATACGTAGAGCAAAACCAACAAAATAAATGAAGTTGTAAAGGAAGTCTAGCCGCGCAAATGCGCGGGTCACCCAGCTAGTTATATATATAATTGCGATGACGATGAACAAGATGCATAGGATAAAACTTCTGATGAAATTCCAATTTCAATCGTTTGTAGTTCCATGATCCCATATCATCACATAGCCTGTACCATGTCAATGCGTCTCCCTTCAAAGATAAAGGGAAGAACTTCTTCTTAATAACATCACCGGGTATACCTGCAAGCTTAAATAATCCACAAACTTCATCCACGTATATTAGGTGCTCATCAGGATGCTTTGTTCCGTCTCTTGCAAAAGGATTAGCTAGCAGATTTTCTATCATACCCGAAGGAATCTCAAAGTAGACATTTTTATTTTCAGTAGGTTCAGTAGGTTGAGGAGCAACTCTTAGCTCTATTGGTCGGGGTGAAGATACCCCGAAGAAGCCCCTCAGAGGATTACTTTCCGTAGTAACAAGTGACAGTAAATTTCAGCACACTATATAAATTTTTCCTTACCAAATTCCACCTACCAAAGGCGCTTCACTCCCCGGCAACGGCGCCAGAAAAGAGTCTTGATGACCCACAAGTATAGGGGATCTATCGTAGTCCTTTTATGATCTTCCACCAAATAAACCAACTAGCATCAACTACAAGTAGTAATCAACACTACTAGCAACCCACAGGTACCAATCCCAGACTTAGAGACGAGAATTGGATACAAGAGATGACTAGGGTTTGAGAGGAGATGCTGCTGGTGAAGATGTTGATGGAGATTGCCCCCATCCCGATGAGAGGATCGTTGGTGATGACGATGGTGATGATTTCCCCCTCCCAAAGGGAAGTGTCCCCGGTAGAACAGCTCAGCTGGAGCCCTAGATTGGATCTGCCAAGGTTCCGCCTCGTGGCAGCGGAGTCTCGTCCCGAAAGCTTGCTTATGATTTTTTCCTCAAAGAAAGACTCCATATAGCAGAAGATGGGCATCAGAGGGCCACCAGGGGACCCACGAGGCAGGGGGGCGCGCCCAGGGGGGTAGGGCATGGCCCCCACCCTCGTGGGCAGGGTGTGGCCCCCCTCCGGAGCTTCTCGCGCTCAGTATTTTTTATATATTCTGAAAATGACTTCCGTGAAGTTTCCGGACTTTTGGAGCTGTGTAGAATAGGTCTCTAATATTTGCTCCTTTTCCAGCCCAGAATCCCAGCTGCCGGCATTCTCCCTCTTTATGTAAACCTTGTAAAATAAGAGAGAATGGGCATAAGTATTGTGACATAATGTGTAATAACAGCCCATAATGCAATAAATATTGATATAAAAGCATGATGCAAAATGGACGTATCAACTCCCCCAAGCTTAGACCTCGCTTGTCCTCAAGTGGAAGCCGATAACGATAAATATGTCCACATGTTTAGAGGTAGAGGACTCGATAAAATAAAATACGGACATGAGGGCATCATGACTATTCTCATAACATCAACATATATGGATATTGTCATATGATTTCTTATGCTAGAATAACAGTTCGAATCATAAACTTCATTGAAAACTAACGAACTATAATCTCAGTCCTTGAAGCAATTGCAATTTATCATAACATAGGAAAGAGTCAATATAAGAGATTTGCAGCAAGCCCACATAGTCAACTATCATGTAGTCTTTCACAATTGCTGACAATCACGCAATACTTATGGGTATGGAGTTTTAACCGGACACAGAGAAAGATAGGGGCTTATAGTTTTGCCTCCCAACATTTTACCTTAAGGGTAATGTCAAAAATAATAGTTCATGAAAACTCACATCCAATTAGCCATATATACCAAGATCTTTCCAACATATTGTGCTTGCCAAAAGATAAAATGTAAAAGGGAAGGGTGAAGATCACCATGACTCTTATGTAAGGTAGGAGATAAAGGTAAAATATTGGTGTTTCGCAGAGGGAAGCAGAGGTTGTCATGCATTTTTATAGTTGGATGCACAAAATCTTAATGCAAAAGAACGTCACTTTATATTGCCACTTGTGATATGGACCTTTATTATGCAGTCTGTCGCTTTTATTTCTTCCATATCACACGATCGTATAAAGTTTATTTTCTCCCACACTAATAAGTCATACATATTTAGAGAGCTTTTTGATTGCTTGCACCGATGACAACTTACTTGGAGGATATTACTCAATCCATAGGTAGATATGGTGGACTCTCATGACAAAACTGGTTTAAGGGTGTTTGGAAGCACAA